>NC_048428.1:11800546-11812560 GCF_013103735.1 Etheostoma cragini | reverse complement strand
TGCGCTTGTTAAACTACAGTATAGACTAATTTTGCCTTCTTTTATCACACCATCCTCAAGCCTCCAACACGTGCGATTATCCATCAAAATGTTTGTTTGTTTAATTCGGGATTCGTTTATGCTCTATAACAACAGGAGGCGTTTCTTTTCCGTTTCTATCCGACCTCCGCAGTGTAGAGGCGCTCCTGTGTATTGTGTTGCAAGTTGATGCTCAGTATTTCCGTTCCAGCAATGCTATTCATAAAAACTACATTTGCGTGTCGAGTCGGTTATCATATCAAAAAGTCATTAGATGTATGTCTTAGCGTGTAACATGTGCTGCTGCAAGACTTTTTTCAATGAGGTGTCCAACTGTATGTTTCAGCACCGTGGACAGCGACTAAAGACAGCTGGTCACACTGCCTGTGTCCTCCTGAGGCCTTTGCTTCGGTCTAAACTAACTCTCTCCCTTCGAATAATATAAACACTGTTTTGTCCCCCTGTTGTCTTAAAATGTAAAGTCACGTAAGTAAAGTGATAAATGCGCTTAGCCTATACAATACAATATATTTTTATTAAGCGGGACATATAGGGATTCGTCTATTATTTCCACAATGTACATTTGGTGAGCAACGTTACTGAACATTAAATCAGTCAAAGCTACGCAGATTCCGAAATGTAGAACACACAATAATGTGAATATGTACTTTGTAAATTATATAAGTATTCTTTAATAAAAAGGCTCTAAGTCGTCTCTGGTGGCTGAAATATGTCGCCTTTTTTCTCTTTTAATAAACTCGTCGGCGGCCTACAGTTGGCTTATTTTCAATAGGTTCAGCATCCAAACGCAACACCATTGACAGCACAAAACAGTAAAAGTAAAAACTTCCATTCGTGCAAAACAAATGCCTTGGGCGTGAAAGCACTTCTTCTTAGGTTGTCCATAATTCCACATACTTCACTTGAACGGAAACCATATTCTTTAAGGCTATACAAACATAAAATAGAGCATAACACACTCGGCCTGTCCAGGACGTCAGTTCTTCCACTCATCATCTTCTCCCTTGTCCGTTTTGCCCAGGTACACACGTTTGTCTCTTGGCAAAGTTAGATTTCCAAGCAAGAAAAAAAAAAATCCACATTCCCGACAAGCACACGCCACTGGCCGATCAATACGTTTAATCATCCAGATTGCGTGAAGTTGTTGACTGATGAATTTGAATATATGAAACTCCAAGGAAACGTTCATATTTGACTAGATAGCGGACGAGTGTAGTTATACAGATATTCGTCGGCTTCCTTGGCAGACAGTTATTTAAGTTGAAAATAAATGGCATGTTTTTTTTTCTTTTTTTTCTTTTTGTTCCTCAACCTAAGGAGAGTCCCGTGCGACGTGGATCATCGCAGATTAGATTATAGAGGAAAGACTAAAAAGCCTGAGAAGGTGGAGTATTTCCATCCGCCCATTAAGGTGCCCCGTTCCAGCTTCAGAGAGACGCGGTCCTCCCGTTCAACCATCAGCAGCACTCCGTTGCTTGCAGCCTCTCTCGTAACGTCCTGGTCACCGGCGAATGCTGATATAACCGGATAATCATTCTGCATCAGGTTCACCTGCGGGATAAGGGGATAGTTTAGTCTCGTGCTCAGTTCTCCCGGTGTACAGAAATGCAACCAAAACGCAGACCAACTGTTTCCTAATTGCTCACCTGTATGGTTTGTCTGTTGTAGACCTTCACCACGTGAAAGCTGAAACTATAGATCCCCCTCCTTGGAGCCTGGAAAACACTTGCTTTGAGATCGAAATGGTTGCCGATGTTCACTAAAACCTGTGACCAAGAAAGGCGCAAAATGAGAGAGCGCTTAACCCCCCAGCCCCCCCACCCCCACCCCTCCCCCCATCTGCACGCTTCACTTAACACAACAGCTGATTTTGAAGTTATGTGTTGTTTGTCTCTGCCACGCGTAGTGACTACAGAGAGGCTATCAGTCACACTCTGGTTCTGGAATGCCAAATGATTTAAGGCTGCACACTCGCATTTTGGGACGGGTCCCAATTTAATGCGTGTAACAGGCCGCGGTCCAAAGACCTCAGCCGTGACAACTTAGTGGAACATCCGATTACAGCAACACAATGCACGTGTAATTTCGGCCGAGGCCTAATACGCATATGAGATCAACGATCCTGCATGAGTGATCCCTCGTTTTGGCATCGCATCTTCTGAATCACGCCAATTACGCACAAAAAATAAAGCAACCATTATCAAAGGAAAACATTGTGTTGTTTAGGTTATAGATACAGTATGTAGGGCTCACAGAGCAGATAAATCAATGAAACATGGCCTGAAAGAAGTTATGTATATATATTTTTCATGGTACATATTGCAGAAAAAGTGAAAATGGTAATGAGCCAAGATGACATACCATCATATCTGATTAATAATCGACTTTTGCTGTACTGTGTAAGTGGTAAATTCAGTAAACATCTGACCTGGTCAAAGTAGATGGTCATAGACGTGTTGCTCATATCTGACGGCTCATGGTTGGTTCCACGCACGGCGGAAAAAGCCACCTTTGCCCCAGCGGAGCGGACTGATATGCCAAGTGAGGAGGTGACCGCTCCATCCGAAGAAGGGTTCGAGTCGCACACCACGAGACACTTCCCTTCGAGCACGATGGGCTCCGACTCGTTCTGTCCGAGGCAGAAAGCCACGTCGCATCCCAACAGGAGGACCAGTGCCAGTATGGCACAGGGTCCCGGGTAGCGCGCGGGCACCATGGTCGGATCGCTGATCCCGTGCACACTAATACAACCCGGCAGCCCCTTGGAGGTTTGGTAGTACTCGATCACCTGGTCCAGACTTACTCCTTTCTCTTACCCTCTCTCTCTCTCTTCCTCACTCTGTGATGCTCCCTTACTCTCCCAAAAACCCTCTGACTCACAGACGCACTCAGACTCTCTCCGGCTGACACTCCCCTCCCTCCTGGGCGTCTTAGTTGATTTTGGGAGAGTGTTCAGACAACTGTTGTTGTAAATCCTGATGATTTAAGACACAAAGTGATAAAATTCATATCAGACAGCATTAGGAAAACCATTTCATACAGTTCAGTCATTAAACTAAAGTATATTCTGTGTGCGTAAAATTGCTATCGTGCGTAAAATACAGGCAGTCACTGTCAATAAATGCCACAATCTAAAAATGTAGATGCGGTGTTGATATTAATCTACATTTTCAAATAGACTCATTGATGAGTGAATAGATTACTGTTTTCTATAACTGTGCGCCACAACACTTACAACTAACGTAAAAGGAAAATTCTGTTCCAAATATTTAGTTTCCCTTGTTTTAATTGGTAATTATGATGAAACAAGGACTTTTCAGCCATTTGTGTTGAGAAAAGGTAAATCACGACCTACCTGTGCAATCCATCCCACTGGTATGCTCTTTGTCTCTCGCAGACTGTGAACTGAGCGCTCAGATCGCTGCTGCTGAAAAAGCAAGAGTCTCTGGGCTCCCTTTCGAGGGACACCTCACGCCCATTCTTTGTGTGTAGCCACTGCAACTAGACTTCTCAGAAGTATCCCGCGATTAAGAGAACATGTTTGGACTAATAGCTTTGTTTACATATTAATCAGTTAAATGTTGTAAGCTCAACGGCCCCTATGGGACGGCAGAGATCACTTGCTCTTAATTCCTGTCGTTTATATGCTGTGGATTTCTCATGTCTCTCCCTGATTCATCCGTAATGAAGGGGGTTGCAGCGGATAGCCTTGCTGCTGCATGGCACATTCAGCATGCATGTATATGTTACTAATTTGAGACTTAAACAAGCGTTTGTGTGAGTCCAATAAAGATACTTGTGCGCCATCGAGTGGCGGATTTGACTTCTGCAGAATGCTTATCAGTGAAATCAAAGCGTAAAATTGATTAAAATACCAAACGTGTGTGGTATCTGGCCTGCATGTTTTATTGTTTGGTCTGTGCTCGCATATTAGAAAACAGATTACATATAAAATATGAAATATATTTTACATGCACGTCCCATTTAACAATAACCACTTAAGCAAGTTGAAAGAAACTAACACTTGATAAAACTCCCACTTCACAGAGAATGTCCTGCATCTCTCCATACCACCCTTGGCCTTTCTTTTCAATCCGTGACATGTCATCATCCTTTGAAGAGCCCTGTAGAGGGGCCCTATCAGTGCTCCACACCTCTGAAGAGTCTGAGAGTGGGCTTCACAAGTGGTGAACCCTCACGTTAGACCTTTAATGAGCTGTCATTTTCCCTGTGTGAAGATATGCTAACTGGCTGCATTATGCATGATGGCACCCACATCTGCAAGAGAAGGCACTGTATAGACTGTCTTCATCAGCTCAAGTAAATAGTGGGAGGAAAAGTCTGCATTTCCTTCAACATGATTCATTAAAGCAGTATTTTGAATGCATGCAAGCAAATGGATAGGCTGAGAGAACAAAAACAAATCCTTTACTTAAGAATGTCACTATGAATAAGCATTAAAAGCGTTGACAGAAATACAGAATATGAAGCTTCCATGATTGCAACGTCCTCATATAATGATCCATAACTTGCTGCACACAGAGAAGACATTATTTTAGACTTAAACATTGTGATCCTTCCCCCTTTTCTCAGCCCCATTTGACGAACATTGCACTGTCAGAGCTAACTGACAAACCATGCGGAAGAGTGACATCATCAGGTATCCAAGAGCCACAGCTGACCCCAGGCCTTCAGAAGGACACAAAGCTACAGAAAACATCAAATGTCAAATACGGGGGGGACATGCAAGGAAAAGAAACATGGCTTGCATGGTATTGTCATACCAGGGGCTGCCGTTGCTCTAAAAGGGACTTCACTTCCATCAGGCAAGCTGATCGGCTAGACTGACATCAGTGTTATGGTTATTTTCCCTGACAGCTAGCAGAGCCTACTGGCTTCCAGGAACAGGGAGGTCGATTATGGGATGGGTCTTAATGTGAGCCATCTGCTTTTGCAAAGAAAAGGACTTTAGTCTGTTTTTTTTTTTTTCAGACAAACCAAAGTCATTGTGTTAACACAATTTATCTAATGATTTAGATTTGGTTTTTGGTGCTTAAAGTAGGATTAACTTGTTAGTGATCTCGCCGTCAAAATGAAGAGTCCACCTATTACAGTTTGTCCTATACTTATGCATTAACATCCTGGAAGGTCCACCCTGAGTGCTCACGCCACCATATGCTTCACAAAGTTTAAAATACCCACTTTATAACAAATATGTGCCCATCCATCTGCCTGCCAGTCCATCTGTTTGTGTCTATAAATGTATCTGCATCTCCATATCTGAAATGAGGTCAGTCTGTCAAATGCATTCATTCAGTTCAGAGCTTTCTCTCTCTCACTGCACCACTGAAAGAAACCTCAGAGTGAATTTTCTTATGCCTCTCTGGTCTTACATCAGTAAGATGTGACCTCTATCTAAGCATGTGTGAGGAGACAAATAACATCAATCTTGCCTGTTACTCCCCTGCTAGCGCTGGGCTAACACCCTGATGAGGAGTTATATTGCTTACCCAGAGAAAGGTTATGGCGGGCTGTACTGTGCCTGCCGGAACTTACAGTAACTTGTGTGTGCGTGTGCATGCGCGTGCAATCAAATTATATAAATCAAAATTGGTTTCATTTGGGTACAATAAGAAAGTTCCCTCAAGGTAAATATCACATTTTGGCGGGTTATAGTTACTTACCCTTATACTCAGGGTTTGGCACATTGTGGTCATGTTTATGTCTGCAGGCAATCAGTGAGTTAATGCAATGTATGTGTGTCCATATATCTACATATCTATATATTCAAATCATTTGTAACTGAAGTTTTGTTATACTATTTCAGTCTGTGTGCATATAAATGTGGGTATCTGGAGTGCCTACAAACCCACAAACTGTGAAAAAGGACAACCCAATCAGTTTGTTGTGGGCAGTCTAAATTCAACAAGCCAATCCAATTTTTGCTTCCCTTCCTATAAACACATGTAAGCTCCATATTAGCTCCATACCAGAAGGTGTTGTCCAAATCCAGGACTTGTAGCCTAATTGAGTATTTTTACATTAAGGGGTTATTTTTAATTGATATGAATTCTTCTTCCACTACTGTGTGTGTGCTTAATTGTACTCAGCAGGTATGTACAGTGGGTTACATATTGTGCAGTGTTGCAAGTGTAGTTTTGCCTTTCTATGCACCTTAATGTCGTTTTTGTTATTACTCAGCCTGTCTTCTGTGGCTCTGGAGGAGTTTTGTCAAGTCTGAGAAAATAACTGATTTTGTCATAAAAGCTATTTCACCTAAGGCTATGAGGCTACAAATTTAAAACAGAAAGCCTGCGTTACGAATTGGGTGTGAGGTGTGTGTGTTTTTCAAGGCAGGGATGGTCTAAATAAAGTTGCATCAGGGAAAATGTAGGATCCAGTGCTTTATGAGATTGACACATACTAGAAAGTAAAATTCCCTCAGGTTCGACTTTGACCAATTTGTTTAGAGTCTCAGACTCCCTCAGCTATTTGGTTTTAAAATCTTTCAAACTACAGCAATCCTGCAGAAATCAGACATGATAATCGAGCAAACAACGTCCAACATGATTTGAAAATATTTTTTTTGTATTCTTCTTAAGAAAAAAAAATCTATTAAATTCTCAGCATGCGCATTAAAATATTAGCATAGTATATCAAGCTTAAATTGCAAGTTTATCCGCTTTTATTTTGAAGGTAAATGTCGCCACTTTCCACCGGGAAATTTCTATCTGAGCGTAGAAGAAGATTGACCGAACGTCACCATGGCGACGGGACGCGGAGCAACTAATCACAGTTATTATTTGACAGAGTGGCTAACGCTACATAAAGGAGAAAAGACTTTTAAACTAATTTACGGAGTTTACATAGTAACTGTTGTCCATTTAGCATCGCAACGTGACTCCGCGCGTGGCCTGCATGCAAGAGCTTTTTGAAACAAATGGCTCTTAACATGGCCTCAGCTAACGTTACCTATAGAAATAATGTCGTTTCCGACTCAAAGGGGTCAAGACCAGTAAAACAAATGGCGGCACCAAAAGCAGTTACTTCCAGAGTGCGGGCAGTGAGTACGTTCAAAAGAGCTAACAAATCATCTCCAGCGTCCACTCTGAACTTTATGGAAAGGTAATCTATCAGAGCATGGCTCATATTTTCACCTCCGTGACATTTAACACTTGAGTGTTCAGAACCTGTGGCGAGTCAAGGCTTTATTACTCTGTATTGTAAAATGATTTATAGACCGTGTTAGCAGCCAAACACAATACAAGCCCAGCGAAAATCAATACAGGTGGAAGACAATATGGCCTATACTCCATGTTCAACATTAAACTATCGGATTCTTTCCCCGATAAATGTATCGTTATCAGTACAGGTCAGACAGTTATATTTCCCCACTGTAGCCGTCCCTGTGATTGGGGCGAACTATGGTGTTATGCAATTACAGCAGGTACATGTTCATATTTAGCAAGGTTACTGGTTTACCATGCACACCAAAAGTAATATAGTTATTTTATGTAGGTCATATTATTTTTTTAATAAACCTCTGTGCACAGATGAATCTTTCCTTTTTGAAATTGGTCACAGTTTGCATGGTTTGGATGAGGCGGGCCAGTAAAAAAAGTAGTTGTTTTCTTTTTTACTTAAACAATTACGGTTAATTCTACAAAACATCATGAAAAAGTGAAGGATGCCTGTCACAGTAAAACAAAAAGCAAACCCTCACATCTGAGAAGTTGGAACAGAGAATGTGTTATATTGTTGCATTATTTGAATTAAACTCATAGTAAATGATCAAAAGTGATTCATTTTATGTTGATCCCCTAATCACTGAGGCTTAATGGACTACTTGTTAGAGTTCTAGTTCATTCAGGATAAATAATGTGGATATAATAAAGCATGCAGATAGTATAAAATACAATATTTACTACCCATTTTGGATTGTAGACATAGGTTTCTGTAACTTATGACTTGTGTTGCGTGTCATCAACTATACTGGCCATCTTTTCCAAAAATTACTCTAATCATTATTTCGGTATTTGGCTCTACATCAATCAGATGTTTACTATGTGGGTGTTTGAATCTGTTTTATTTATTCTGTGTCATTATTTCTGAAGTTGTTTCATCAGGTTGCCGCTCGATGTGCAGTGAAATGTCAGTAATTGACCACGAAGGAAATTTGAACACGGATATATTACTCAAGAGATTAAAAGTGGATGGCAATGGCATCATTAACCAGGACAGGTCCAACCAGACATACCGGATCAATATTTTGAAATAACAGATCATGAGGAGAATTTCTTTTCCCAACTTTTTTCAGCATTTTTCAATACCCCAACAAACTCCTACCAAGCTAGAATATCTAACATTGGTGACTTGGTGACACCTTTATCTGAGCACATGTGGTGGATGTACTGGGTGTCTTTAAGAATGTAACACCCTCTTCTGTTGTTTTGAGTTTGGCATTTTCATATTAAATCACTGTAAAAGCATTTTTACAAAACCTGAATCTTGAAGATAACGTTTTAATCTATTGAATCAGAGCACCAACACAGGTCATTCCATTTTGTTGCCAAAGTGTATGATTGCCAAGTAGCCTGTCGAGAGCACATTTGTGTCACACACCAGTGCCTCTAAAGAACGGCATGCCGAACAAAAGGGGGCATTAAAACACTAGTGTTACTTCCTTGTACGGATGTCTGAGTACCTTTTTTTTATTTTTATTTTTTTCTCTCCGTAGACTGCCATCTGAGATCCTGTTCAAGATTCTGTCATACCTGAATGTCTCGGCTCTTTTCAGCATCAGCCACGTCAATAAGCTCTTCAATCAGCTTGCTAATGATAAGTAAGTAATCCGCCAGGTCTTGTTAATGCAACATTCCCAATCTACCAATATAAGTCTTAGGTGGAGCGAGCCTGAGACTCGAGATGTTTTTGGCTGCAAAAAAAGTGCCCAAAACTTTGAAAAAAGTATCAAACAAAGTGAAAGTCTTCTCTCAGATCTAACGATTGTAGTTGGATTTCTTTAACAATTTTTGTCTTTAACCTTTTTTGAGCGTTTTTCATTTATGTCTTTTTTAGAAGTTTTAGACAGAAATGGTAATAATAATAAGATTTTTTGTAAAATTGTATTTTTCTTTTATTGAAACCACCCCCGCCAAAGTCTTCCACAAACCAAGGGAAAACATGCACAGTGGCCATTCCAGCGATAATAAGTTCATCTACTACAATTATGAATGTTACCGAGTACTTTCAGCTCTGTTGCTCTGCGATAAGCTATTATGTGGGAGACTCATTCACGCAGGTTTTTTTTGGATACCACAACTTATATTATTTTACTTTTTTGCTATCAGTTTTTACGATTGTCTTTTCCCAGACGTTTTCCGTTAAATATTTAAATCCCTTCCTCCGAGATGCTTCTCCATTGGTTACAGATCATGAAAAGTGAATCTTAAATATGTCATGGAGCGGTTTGTTTTATCCACGCATTTTAAAAAGATTTGTTTTAAAGTTTCTTTCTTTTCAAATTTTATTTACAGCATTATGTTATTCATATCAATATAGGCTGTATACTAACTTATTGGGAGAAAACATAAAGTCAAAATGGCATGATCCTCATTTCATAATGCCTTTGCCTGTGAGATTTGCAGTTGAATCAGGCTCTTTTGCTCAAAGCATCGGACATTCGACTCTTCGGGGATTACCCCTAGTGATATCCAAAATGTTGTAATGTTTGCTATTGCTATTCTACAAAGTACTGGAACAAATTCTGTTAACAAAGCTAGAAATGTATGTCCTTACTACTGACAATCACTTTGGGTTCAAAAGAAAGCATGGAACTGACCTGTGTGTATATCCTCTTAAAGAGATTGCGTTAAGGTACACAAGCCTAAAGTCATCTGTATTCCAATGTTTTATTGGTGCGTCAAAGACATTTGACAGAATTAATCATGAACAATTGTTTGTAGAATGGCTAAATAGAGGTGGTCCTACATTTATAGTGAGAATGTTAGTGTTTTGGTATGCCCATCAAACGTTTCAGGTTAAATGGGACAATGTTGTTTGTAATGGAGCAAGGAGGAATTTTGTCTCCTATTTTATTTAATGTTTATACGGATGAAATATCAAATCAGTTAAATAGATTAAAAACTGTCCGTCTTGTGGGCAGTACTGTTGTTAATCATCTTATGTATGCAGACGACCTGGCCCTGCTCTGTCCATGTAGTGCTGGGCTGCAGCAGCTGCTGAAGACGTTCCCTCCGTATGGCCTTGATCGTGACATAAAATAAAAGTCACATAGTGAAAGTTAGAAGCCTAGAGGACAGGAAATCAACTTTTCAGACCTTTTACTTGTCAGATAGTCCTCTCTCTATGTGTGAGGAAATTAAATACCTAGGCCATGTCATATCTGATGACTGGACGGATGACAAAGACCTCTTTTGACAGTGCTGTTAAATTTATTCTCAAGCTAACATGCTTATAAGGAAGTTTTCTATGTGCTCTGACTCTGGGGTGCTCACCGTTTAGAACCTAAATCACACCATTATATACTGCTCAATTGTGGTCAAACTATAAGAAAAAGAGTATGCAGAAGCTCAAGGTAGCATATAATAAAGCAATGAGGTTGCTGCTTCGTGTCCCTAGGTGGCCGTGGCATAGTGCCAGTCATTTGTTTGTATCCACTAGAGTTCCAACCTGTATGTCATTCTCATCTTGGGTTTTATGTCTGTGGCCTGGACAAGTCAGAGAACCACATAACGGAAGTCCTAGTCAGCCCTCTGAAAAGCTGCTATAAATACACTTCTAGGTTAAGACAATATTGGTGTAAGAGCCTGTATATCCTATAGGCTAATATGACATTTTTATGTATTCTTGTATCTCCTTTTTATAAATTATATTTTATTTGCAGTACCAAAACTAGTAGTGATCCTCTAAAACTAGCAGGAGTGATGATAATAGAACAGAAACTAATGTTCAAGGGTCAGCTCTGTCCTGACAGATTGTAATTTGTGCTGTGTGTGTGTGTGTATTTTGCTTTTATGCCTTGTAAAATCATATATTAACTCCCATGAAACCTAAACAATACCTCTTCATTTTCTCAACCAACCCGCAAATAACAGAAGAATATATATGCATTCAAGAAGATGTGTGTAAAGAATAACTGACCTGTATGTAACAAATTAGCTTATCACACCTATTTCACATAATTGAATTTGTTTGACATCTCACCTTTCTATACCACCAATGCAGTGCTCTGTGGAACAAGATATACGTAGCAGAGTTGGGCAAGAATAAAAGGTGGAAACCTAATCGCATAGATGAGATGCGGGATCGGGACGAGGGCTACTGGAAGTGGCTCTACTTCAAGACAGTAGCCGAATGTGACATGGACCATAGTTTAAGACGTCTTGGACTCATCAGCCGCTATACTGGACTGCCCTTTCAAACAGAGAATGTCCTCAGGTAAGAGACAGAGAGAAGCAAAAACTACTTTTGAAAAACCACTTAGCTACAGTACCTGAGGTGTATGATTTGTTAAATGAACCAGGCACTTGATTTTACTTACCAGACACTTGAGGAGCATGGCATGGCAGTGTTATTTGTGAGTTAAGCTAATTGGGTTTTTTACCATGTATTTTCAAGCATTTCAATCCCTAAGCTACCGAGGTGAGAAAAAGATCTCATTATTTCTCTAGAAATCCTTGTGTCAATTAGTTTCATATTTTACAGTTTGCTGCTTTACTTTATTTCAGCTGAAAGGAGATGTGTGGATCATACTTTCTATACCTCTACCTACTTGTTTGGTATGTCTAGTATGTCTTTCACAATTGAAAGCAGCTCTGTGAGGCATTATGGGAACCTCTGCCCTGTTTGTGGTTCGCAAACAGTAAAACTTTGGAGATCTACCCTCGTTGTCAAGAAAGTTCAAGGGTAGAGATCAGAGGACCGTTCAAGCCGCCGGCTATCAAAAACAAAGT
>NC_048428.1:11778453-11800446 GCF_013103735.1 Etheostoma cragini | reverse complement strand
CATCTTCTCCTTCCTCCCGCCTCCCATCATCTCAGACTATTCCCTGTGGGGAGGTTTGCGTGTTAGAGCCACTGAGGAGCATGCAATTTACCTTGGTAATAATCATTTCACAAGACATCACACACACAGACAATGCTAAGCAAAATCCCCTGGGTCATCTGCGGGCCCCCTGTGCTGCTCCAGTTTTTGCCTTTGTTCCTCGACTTAATTGATATTGGATGGTGCCTCAGCGAGACACCGGCTGCATCCCAGTAGCGGCAGACCTGAATCACAGTTTAGACAGAATTGGATCAAGAGATTTATCCCAACAGCTGTGGTTTCATTTCATTTGTCGCATATCATTTCATTAGTACAAACAGCTTAACTAGAGTCATACCACTCCCCACTGCTATCAAAAGAAACCTTATAGCCATTAAACTCCCAGTTTGCCACATTTAAAGAGCTACAGTCAACACTGCCCAGTTATTTAGATTGTGTTGACTTCAAATAAATGTGTGAAGATTGATTTTTGCCCAGCAATTTCAATTCACTGGTGTCTTCATGTGACTATTAGGGAATATTAAGTGAGTTATTTCACACTTGACAAAGTAAGATGCGGCTAATTTCAGTTTTCAATTAGTTTCTCCAACTAGACTACATTGCACATAAAGAAATTGTACATGCTTTTATTGCAGAATATCTGTCACATCTCCATGCTATAAGCCTGCATTGTGTTATCGAATTCTAGAAGCAACAACGTCACCTGGGAGCTGACCGTCTCTGATAAGTCAGGGCATAAGGCCACATATGAGCCGAGCTGCTCGGAATTCTGTGAGACTTCTGTGACACTGTGCTGGACCGGAGGAGGCTGTTTGCCCAACTACCACCAGATGTCCACCCTTCAACTCCACGGTGTGAGGAGGGTAGCCCTCGACTGCCCCGGCTTGAAGGCGTAAGACAACATCTCCACACTCTCTCTGTTTCCTCTTTTCTGTCAGTGAAACCTACTGTTTTTTTTGCTTGCTCTGTCAGACCTGGCTTTCGGTCCCTCATGGCAAAGTTAGACGTGCAAGATCTAACTAAAAGCGCGCGGGTCATTGGCCAGGACAAACTGGTTGCACTTAAACTGCTACAGCCTGGTGTCATCATTGGCATCTGGAGGGTAATTTTTAAATGTATTATTTATTTGTTTGTAGAAGCTAAAATAAAATACACCTTTTCACTTGAAATGACGAGAATTTAAGGAATGGCTCTCTTTGCAGGACCAGTGCTCCGTTGCCTTTGTCATGTTCACCCTCCACTTCCACAGGCTGGTGGAAAGAAGCATCCTGGGATCTGCTGTTTGGTAGGCTGCACTTGAACAGTATTTTTATTCACATGCTTACACAGCATGCAGTGTATCACCGTCAGATGGTTAGGGCTCAGAGTCGAAGGATGCCATTTATTCGATGCCCCTGATGTGACCCATCTACAATGCACAGCAGGGTCAGTATCACTGGCACCTGTCTACCACCATCACAGTGGATTATGTTACTGTACCACATTTGTATGTGTCAGGACCAGTTACACCAGGTATTCTTTTTGTATTGCAAGCAGTTCAATTTAATCACTAGCAGAGCTTTAAACAGAGACTGGGTCATTATTGTTAAGGTAATATATTTTAGAATTTGCTTTTGTAGTGTTTAGTTCAAATTGAATTGAGTTGAGATTAAAAACCAATGGGCTAGATCAGTGATTGCCAATACGGGGTTTAGGGCTGCTAAAAGTACCCAGGAAATAGGAAATGTGGGAATAACAGATTCAAATGTTAAACAAAAATGTCTAAAATGTTTCAGATTTTGCTGTATTTATGGTGATATACTGGATACTGTCTCTTACATCCCTGTGATGACTGGTCCCAAGTAAGAATTATTTTATAGGTTCACAAGCCACTAATGTTAGGAACATTGTTGGGCCAAACCATCCAGTATTAACATTTCCCATGCATCTAAAAAATAAACAAATCCAAGTAATGTGATGTTTACTACTGGAGTTGCTGTATAGTCTTGAAGGTGACTCACTGATCATCTGAGAGGAGAGATAACATATCAACAGGACTACACAGGATTCTTGATGCTGCCACACCTATTGTGTGTTGGATTTGAGTATTGTGTGGACATAGCCCCCTCTCCTGGTTGCATGTGGTAATACTATGTTGAAGCACATCACGGTTACAGTCCACAGAAGTAACACACCTTCTCACTCACTAACAGTTTTAGTTTTGTCTACCTTTTTTCTTTTCTTCCTCCAGCCCCTATGTGATGCCAGTCATCAAACCCCCTTTTGATGACATAGATCCTGAATACGGTCTCCATGGTTACCAACTACACATTGTTCTACACGGCACTGTATGCAATATCATGTCCCAAAGCTTTTCCAAGCTCTTCTGCCAGAGAAGTAAATTATTTATGCTCCTATTCATTAAGTCACTGTATGTCTAACTTTGTGTGGGTCATTTAAAAACTCTAGTCTTTTTAATAAGAGTTGTTATTCACATGTGCAGTAACCTTTTGAATGAAACCTGAAAATGGGACTTTAACAAATCAATTGACCTAACACCAAAGTGCTAAATAGTGTAATGTAAAGACTTACTTGTGTTGTGTTGTTGTCTTTGACCAGCTCAGATATCTGACGGCCTAATCCAGCTGACTGCCATTAGCAGGACAATCCATTCAAGGCACACACCGCTATCTTGCAGCATTACCCTTCCCTGGAGGTGTGAGGCCCTGCAGGGCACAGTGGAGGTACAGCATGTGCTGGTGGCTACTTGAACACGGTTTCACTATGTGTTATAGGAAGAAAGAAATTGGTAAAAGTGCAAATTAAAAAGAGATACCACATGCTAGTTTTATTGTAATGTTCACAGATCTGTTAAAAAGTTAAGTTTAAAAGTATTCCCTCTTATCTCCAACCTAAGGATAATACAGTTGTTCTCTCATTTGATCATGACATTTCACAACATAGCAGAAGATAAAGATTTTAAAGAAATATACATAATTTACTTAATGCAACCCCACTGAAATTTCAATGAGGATTGTCCATTCAGAAAAGAGGTCTTGATATTTGTTCATCTGTCAACATTTTGCCAGAATTGCTGCATCATGAGTCTGACTCTACTGGATGAATTTAAGAAACCCTTCTGGTGTGTCACCTCTCCTGTTTCCATGGAGCTGGAGAAGACACCCGTCTCCTATGACTATGATGGTGAGCACTACCTGATCCACTATAAGGACTCAGATGGTCAGATGAAGATGAAATTTGTATGGATGAAGGAACAGGAGCAGTTTGTGCTTACCTGTTTAGTTGTCTATGTGACTGTTTCCAAAGTCAACAAGCATTTCAGTAGAGAATACTGAACCTGCGGTATTTCTGGAACACGTTTTGAGGTTTTTATTCATTACAGAGGCTTAATGTGATTTTTCTTTTTAATATTTCAATTAAAAATTATATCAGTCCACCAGAATATATTTAGATGTATTTTGTATATACAGAAGATGTTGCAGTTCAAAACATAATCACAACGGTTATATTAACACTTTTTCATTATTTTGTGTTTTAATGTTGAATAATTGAATACATTAATGAATAGATTAATAATTCATGATTGGCTTTGAATTCTTACTTACCTTATTTATTTCAGTTTACAAATGTGCCCTGCTCAACTTAATACCATAATAATACTATATCATTTATTTTCCTCTTGCTACCGACAGTTTTAATATATTAATAATTAAGTAATTATTGTATCATTTTCTTAAATCATTAAGATAGAAGAATGGGAAAGTTTTTTTTGAATTGCCTTATTTAAATACAATGAATGATTTATGACTAGTAGGAAATAGCTTTATTTGCCAAGTATGTGTACACATACAAGGAATCTGAAGTCGGTTTGAAGTTGCTTGAACAATGAACAATTTACAGAAGTGTTTTTCATTTGCAATTGCAACAAAAGACTTCCCTTTTTTGTTGCAAGTGAAGACACATATTTCTGAATCAATGCATTGACATGCACCTTCTGTATGTGAAATAGTCACTGTAATACATCCGGACATTTTAAGTCCTAAGCATTGACAGAGAAATTAATTCAAGTCTTTTATTTCGTATTTCTCTGTAGTAATGTTTTAAAATATTATAACTTTCATTTATAATATTTTCATGATTATTCTATATTCATATCTTGCTTGTCATATTAACTTACATGCTTATTATATTTTATAATTAATCTTAAGCTTATTATTAATCGTATATGCACATTTAACAATACTGTGATTCTTTCAAACTGTGTCTGTGTTTCTTTAGTCAGTGCTGCCTAAACACGAGGCCATAAATGTCTCACTGTTGTTAGTCACGGAGATAACCAGTGTCTTAGATTCGAGGTCAGTCAGAGTAGACAGAGTGCAGGCCTGCACTTTGCCCTGATTCTTTTAGGTAGCCATAAACCAAATAACAGATGTCCTGTAATCTCTGTGTGTCTAACTTTCAATAAAGGAAGAGAACTGCAGATATTTCCCCGAAGTCCCACTAGAACTGCGCTGGAGTATAGGTGGCTTTTAGTGTGTTCTTCCCTCTTGCAATTGTCTATCAAACTGCTCATTACCGTCTGCGTCTCGTTTTTCTTGCTTGACCGTGTTTATTTAGTAAGTTAAAATGTTATGAACCTGACATATGTGAGATGTGGATCTTTACTTTTGGTGACAACAGAGTAGACAGTCTTCATTGCACTCATTTTGCCCAGCCTTATACTGGATCACACCACTCCATTATGACATTTAGTGAGTCAGAAATCATTAAGACATGCACGCTGAGAGGATAATTTTAGTGGGGCACTGAATTGCATGCTCCATTTACATTGACTCACTTTTGTATACAGAAAACCAACCATGTTGGAGGAAGGATGATTTTAGGAGTAGGTTGTTGCACGGATGCTTAGTATCTTTGTCATCCTCCCTCATAGCTGCTTTCATCACTTAGCAGATCTATTCTCACTTAAAGTATCCAAATTACTGATATATTAATTATTAACCACTAATGGTTCTCATTAGAGTTCCATCTTTCATGTGTTTGGTGTATTTGCTATTTTCCTTTGTTGTACATGGATTCACTTTTGCCAGACCATTGTGTAGGCAACCCTGAGCAGGGACTAAGATTTTAAAGCGTCTATCCTTTAATTATCTTGATTATTCTGAAATTGCTAAATGTGGGCATGCTTTATATGTGTAAATGGAATTAATTTTTTTTTTTTGCTTTTGTATGATTCACACAAATCAAATTTGGTTTCCTCTTATCGTGGCATTTATACCTGAACATCACATTACCTCAATTGCATTGTCAGCCATTATGCAATCACTTTTAGATGACAATTGAGTTTAATTTCCACACCTTGGGCAAGTCTGGCAACAGCGATAGAATTAGTGTGGGAGCAATTGTTGGAAACAGTCGCTGTGCTGCTGGACAAGCACTGCTGATGGCATTAAAATATCGCTGGGTAATAGGATTTCAGAGGCTTCCCTTCCTTTTCTCTGTGAGGGTCATCATCACCTTGAAAAGATGCTTATTTTTCCAAACACATCACCAACTGCATTGGCACTAGATCCAAATTTGTTCGGGGAAATGAGCCAAACAACAGTATGTGTGTTGTTTCAAGCTTGACACTTGAATTGAGACAAAAAACAACTTGTGATGAGAGACTGTCAGAATACAACAATCAATTTATACATGCATGCAAATGTATATTTATAGGAATATAGTTTAATATAGGTGTTTCTCCAGTAGATGGCTCTCTTTGGTAAACAATTAAAGACCCCTTAAACAGCACAGTGGTCTACATTTTCTCCACTCTTTCAATCTGTCAAAAGACAATTGTAGAGAAACAAATAGCAATGTTTGTCAGCACAGTATTGTCTTTTCTGTGGATCATTTCTTCACTGTGCTAGAAATGTGTTGTTCTCTTTTTCTTCTTTAGGTTGGTGTCTTTCTTCTTCTTTTTTTCTGCTCTTTTTGCAAAGTAATTGCAAGTCTGTATGTTAATCAAAACTTAAAGGACTTCCAAATGATGATTAAGATAGCATCCACAGCCAAACCACTGAATGGGTAAATTTAGTGACGTGCAAGCTTCATTAAACTCATCTTTCTTAGTTTCCTCACAGGCTAATCTTGGAAGAAAATTGCTTCCATTTTTAGACTTTAATTCTCTCCCTTGTGAGTGACCAGCTGGGTCCGCAAACGCTTCAGCCTTGGAAGCCAATGACACAGTCCTCATTTAGTCCTCTCATTGGAGGAAAACGGTCAGCTAATGAAATTCACCAGGAGGGTTCTTTTTCCCCCATTTACATTATTAACTGATTGTCTTAAAGAAATATTAGAGCTCAATTTACATCTCCCAAAAGACTGGGAGATGATCATGGTCCATACTAATGAGTGAAAAGCCTTCACAGTTCCTAACCCCTCTCATTCCACATTTATCACCCTGTTGGATGAGTACTTTTCGCCAGAGAAGTTAATTATGCTTGTAGTGATGTGAAAAACATTCACCACAACGGCCCACATCACCTAAGCCGAAACATAATCATTAGAAGCTGCAAAATCAAGGAAAATGTGTTTTGCTGATGACTCAAAATACCAGTTGGTCAGGCATTTACATTACTTTAAGTGAACCCTGCTACAGTTGACCAGCAGTAACCCTCCTGTCTCTTATTTAACCTTCTTTAATTCTTTCACTCTTTTGTTCCCGGTAGTGAAGTGGAACTGCTGGGGAAAGCCTCGAGTGGCGACAGTATTATAACAGGCTCATGATGCCCAGTAAGATCCCCTGTTTATTCTCCCCTCTCAATGGTGCATCATGGCCAGGCAGGCGTGGAGAAATCGTTCATATCAAAGCTACAGCGTGGCCTCAATCTGCAGTGCTATACAGTAGAACAAATGCAAAAGTACTGCTTATTCCAGGTAGTGATGTTCACCTGTAGTTCTACTTTCTAGTAGTAGTAGTAGAATAATAGAGTATTTCAAATGTTATGCTTCACCACATTTCAGAGGAAAATATTGGATTTGGATTTTATTTCACATCATTTATCTGACACCTTTAGATACTTACAATCCAGTTTCAATATTAAAAAACCTATCAACCATTAAAATATGATGCATATTATAGACTACCCCCAAGAATATATAAAGTCCCTCCATCTCGACCATCTACATCATTCAAATGCTGTTGACATGGTAATGAATCAATTAAATAAATCTGTTATCTTAAATAATAAACCGCTAGCTAGACTATCTGTCAAATCTAAGATTTCTCTTGCATGACTAAAACGACCTTTGAATGTACATGTGGTCTACCAAAACAAGTTTTTTTCCCGAGGCTATTTTGCAGTGGCATCGTTGCACCATCCGGCTCTCAGTGCCGCCCAAGACGGTTGTGATTGGTTTAAAGAAATGGCAATAAAACAGAGCACGTCTTCCTCCCATCCGGACTGTTGGGTGGACTAGCCAGACCCTCCTCTGCATTGCTGTGGAGATAGGCCTGACAATGTTAGACTACCCTCCACTCAAAGTAAAATGTGTTTGTGTATTTTCACACTGTAATAGTACTGTTTTATCATCTGGCATGTTAAAGAGAATACACTAGCTAAATTGCTAAAATTATTAGTCACTTTGCCCAATGATTTGCCATCATTTCTTTTAAAGACATTGGATTACAGTCCTTGGCATTCAGTCTCAAACAACGCTTGCTACCACAGCCCTTCAGTACATTATCTATAATACTGGATAATTGGATGGTGAACGTTCTTTGTGTTATACATTCAATTAATTTCCACTATGTCTCTCTCTCTTCCTCACACAATTTACTTAGTGTGCGTGCCAGTAGTCTCACATTGCCAGACCTATCTCCACAGCGGTGCGGAGGAAGGTTGATAATTAACATATTTTGTTTGTTTAATTGATGCAAAAACAGATGTTAAAAGATGATCAGATGGGGTTTTTACAGGTGTTGGCTGGAGAATTGTGTTACCTTCATTCGGACAGAGCCAGGTTAGCTGTTTGTTCTGAGCTAAGCTAACCATCTAAATGAAAAACGGAAGTGTAAAATTGACACATTGGCCTTTAATTGATTTAATTGCTTGACTATGCCAGCTGTAGCCTCAAATTTACTTTACACACATCAAAATGGCATCTACCCTCTCATCTACCTCTTGTCAAAAAAGTAAAGCTAAAGTAAAGTATTTTCCCAAATGTCTGAATATTTATATGTATCTACCTGCCATATCTAACTACCCTGCTGTTATTGTAAACATCATCCACACATCCGGGACAAGATTGTGGCATTAAGCAAAATAAACCTTTTCTTTCTAACGAAAGCAAATGTCAAACACAGCACATTTTGTGGGATGCAAAAATCAGGCAGGCACAGAAAACAGCCTAGGCTCTGCTTGTACAGAGTTCCTGGAAACAATTGGTTTTAGTCCAAAGGTCTGTGCCTGAGGCTAACTCCATTGATCTGAACCACTTTTAAGAGGGATAGACGGAGAGAGAGCGAGAGAGAAAAAACAAGGGCAGGATTTTGAGACACACAAAGGCGGCCTGCCTCGTGTAAACTGGCACGCTGATGTTTTCGTGGGCACAGAAACCTGCAGTTGGGTGTTTTGATGCCAAATCTTGTGTGGTTATTTATCTATGTATGTATCTGAAGTGCTAGTAATATGTTTGATCAATTACACCAAACCGGGCGCTGTTCAAAGCTATGATTTTTTTTGAAAACCCAGTGGTTAGTTATGTCTAGTAGTGTATTGTTTAGATTTTTGACACAAGGAGACTCCCAGGGTACCATTAGTCATCGCTTGTGTCTGAGTTATTATTGTGAAGTGCCACATTGAGTTCTTCATTGCTGGCTTACGGCTCCGACTGAATTAAAAAATCAAACCAAGATTTTTTGTGGTCATATGGTGTCACTGCTGAAGATCTGTGTGCCTGTAGTGTTGGTAAAACCAGAAATGCAGTGTCAGGCATTCAAGTGTCACATTGAAAAACCATATGCACTACGCACATATTGTATGTATATCTTCATGTCTCATACCACAATCCACATCACCCATGCGGACAATAAAGTTGCTGCTAGTACTTTTACTATTACACACATTCAACAGAGCCCGCTATCTGATAGGGTATGATTGCCTTTTAATTACATCTCTGTTGCGGGGCCACCTGTGCGTGACACCAATTTAAGATGATGGCAGTAGTCACTATGGCTTGGATAACATTTCCACGTACTTATACCTGTTGCAAAAGCAAATTAAGACCAATATGTGGCAGTGTGCCACACTGATACTTGGTCCTTTCCTCAGAAACCTGCCAAATCATCTGAATGTTGCGGAGTGATAATATTTTGATTGAGTTAACTACAAGACAGGCTTCAGGCTTTCATCACGGCACTTTGTACAGTAGGACATTTCCATTGTCTCTCATGGCACTGTAATGTCGCTTTTGGTACTCTATGTACTTTTTCTTTTACTGATTCTCTCCGCATCTGTCCTTCTGTCTGCTTTATGATGCTTCCAGGATGTGGCTTTATGAAGCATGTTAAATTGATGAGATTTACCTCTGCAGTTACTGTGGCAATGACCATTGACTGAGTATTTCTGAGCTCACTGGCCATTGGCTGTTATTCAAAAACGCTGACCTTTTTGGAGGGGAAGCACATCTGCTGTTCCCTTTAAAAAATCCAGGGAATAAAGAGCAGTACATTATGCCCACCAGTTGAGGATTGCTAGTGTGGCGGCAATGCCGGTCTGTCAGCCAGTCGTACCACTAGTTACGTTAGATTCGTAGTCTTTCGACTCCTATAGAGGAACGAGTTAACTCGATTCGCAAGCAGGAGTGAATCAAATATTCTGCTTCTGTAAGATGCATTTGCAGTTGTGCATTAGAGCCAGGTTAACCTCCAAGTGCCTCCAGACTACTGTTCAGAACGAGTCTCGTTCAGCGTGCACCCTCTGAGCTAAAGAACGAGTCAGTCATGAGCGCACACCCTCGGAGCCGAAGAAGACCAAGTGAGCAGCTGTAGACTTATATTAAAGAAGGATCAAACCAGGGCTCCTTCTCATTTCCCTTATTTGATAGCTCCTCAGTTCTCTGCTGAACTGGAAGTTCCCGGGAGCTGTGCAGCTGAAAAGCTGTTGCTAACTCTGCCCATATACAGCTAACATATTCATGTGACACTGACACAGAGAAAAGGAGGTCTCATTTCCTCGTTTCTTCTATCCTCAAATGATTTAAGATGCAAGGAACAAGGGCAAGTGGAGGAGCCAGGGATACAATTTAAGGGAAGTGAGAAGTACGCATTAAGTGCAACATGTAAAGAAGCAAAGTCAGCAGTATTGCAGTGTTAATATCTCACGTGGTGACCACACACACACTCCACCAAAGTGGCGTGAATGTGAAAGGTCTATAGTTCACCTCGCTTCATTAAGCTGTCATCTTAATCAAATGCAAATAACTTACTCACCCACTTCATGATTGAATGTGTCAAATCAGCATGGAATTGATGAATGAAACTTTCTGCAGCAACAATCCATGAGGTGCTGTGTTTAATAATGACCAACACATCTGACTAATGAGTGCAGTTAGTAGCAGTTGAGGTAGGAGCTTTTGGTACGTCTCTTTTACTTTGTGCGGTGTGTGATTGAAGATCTCCATTTGGAGGAATGATGATGATTGATACTATTGGGTCCCAACTGTTTCACTGGAGTCTTCAGACTTCATGATCACTCACCTCGGGTATTAGTAAGATAAATGGTCTCCTCTTGTCTAAAACTGGAGAGGTAATTCTCTCGTGTGCTCACATGAATGCAATTGTAGGTAAGGAAATATAAAAGGAAACGGAAGGAAACGCAGCTTACTAGTGATTGTTGGAAATGGTAGGGGTCATGTTTCATGTTTGCTTGAAACATCCCCTACAGCTCATTAAGCTGTGTGGAGACGTTGTGATTGAAGATAAAGCCTCTTATCTTAATGCTGAGTAAATTATGCACAAAACAGGAAAAAGCATTGGATTTGCCTTAAAAAAATAACCTTGTATTTTACATACAGTATTTCTCAAGGTCTTTTATTGTTGATGTCTTATGGTTATGTCCTTAAAGTGATATACTAAAGATCAGCAACCATGCAGAAAGAGGAAGAAATGGAGGGTGGCCACAAGAAGGCACTGAAGCGCCTTGCGACTCTCTCACACTTTTATATCTTGCAGAGAACAGCCACGGCAAGAGAGCTGTCTAGTAATATCTGGTCTTGTGTTTTTTTTAATTAACTACTTTCTAGTTTCTGAAAAAAATACTTAATAGACAGTCATTCACCTAAATTCAAAAACTGATATTTACTCTATTAAAATAATTCCTGAAGATTGTACAGGTCATAACCCAACTTTTCTGGGCAATATGCAGACAATCTATTTTTCTAGGCCTATGGAAGTTTGCTTGATAATCGATTTTGTTGTTTTCCCCTCAACGCCTGTTTTAAATGATATGTTGGTCACGCTCGATAAAAGCACCCTGATATTGAACCAGCACCTGAGATGAACGTTTGAACAGCAGTCCAGTGGCAAAATTGCTTTGTTTGCAATGCAACTTTAGGCCATGAAGGCAATAACAATTCTCAATTATTCTCAGATTTGTGTCATTTGCATATGAATCTCAACCCTATTGCATTTTCATTTCTGCCAAAATGGTGTTTTCTATTTTATGTAGCAGGCATCAAGTGAAGAGTCGGGCTGTTGTGCTCTTTGTGTCTTTGGGTTTGTGTGTTTGTGTGTGTGTGTGTGTGTCCGTGTGTGTGTAACCATGGTGGAGGAGAAAGACCCGGAATGCATCAAGGAAAAAGAACCTTTGTTATGTCAGATGCCTAGGTGTGATGGCATAAATTGTTTCTATCACTGCCTGTGTGACTCCCCCACCCTCCTCCTATGGCCTTGGCGCACTAACTCCCACACCCTCACGTCATCACTTTTGTGCTGTACTCACAACCTTGTGGGCCGTAGCACACGCTGCATCTCATCAGAGAATATTACCTAACACTCGGAGGACAACATTCATCAACGTCAAGGGGCTTTTGCCAACAGTGCATTTCTTTTTCTGGGTGCCCCGAGTCCATTTCAGTTGTTCCAGCCGCCCCGCAGGGTACCTTGTGTGACCTGTGCCATTTCAGCAGTGCGCACACAGTAGCTTATCGCTTTCAAGGTTCTTCAGTATTAAGTTTCTGCTGATATGAGCTTTATTGAACATCTCAAAATGTGATTCAGTTTCACTTGACTGATATTATCTTATTTTGTAGCCATGTATTGTGTAATAGTTTTGAAAAAAAAGTAACATTAACTACTGACTGATCATTTAAAAAAAGTGTTTTGCTAGTAAAAGTTAATAACATGCAATTCTGTTTAAACCAAGCTCTTTTTCATGGAATAATTTCCTCCATAGACACAATGTCTTTTGTTGTATTCTGTGTACAGTGATTTGAAAATGATGCGCTAGAGTAATGAAATTCGGGAACTAGAGTGCACTTGGTTGTCTTGCACAAACCGCCACCAAAGTACTGAAGGTTTCCTAACCTTCTAAACTTGTTAACATTTGTTTATCATTTGTTCCTGCTTTCTGACAAACAAGCACCTGAAAATGGTACCGCTGTACAGTTGATGGACTGCCAGACCTCCCTATGAGCATGCAAGCAAAATAGTTATCAACACAATCCAAAATCCATTAAAACCCCATGTGAGTATTCCCAGATCCTAAAATCTATGAAGTGAAATAGTCCCTTAGGACCTGCTGTCCACCAAAGCTCAGCAAAATATTTCAAACATTCAGAGGTCCTTCTTAGAAACAGACCAGGGCGAAGCTATCGCCTCCTTCCAGATGGAAAATCTGCGTCAAACATACCTTGTCAGTTTTTCCCAAAGCTTTTTTGCAATATACACACTCTAGACGTGCGATAGACGTATGCATAACACAACACCAAACATGCCTAAAGCAGTTTACACATTAAACTTTCATGAGCATATGCACTGTAACATCACTATAATTTTGAGTGGCAAGTCCACTTACTTTACGAGGATTGAATCACTTACAATATCAGCACATAGGCAGGCATGGCATAAGCACTGCTCTGGGAGCTTTGTGTTATTTAGAGTCTCTTAAGAACACCAGTCGACCAAAAACACCCTCAGGAATTTACAATGATTCTGCTATCTGAGAGAGTCACGTACAGTATGAGCCACAGCCAACACACAAATGCAAGGAAAATCACATTAGCTACTAGAAAGCCTTTTGATTTAACAAGTACAAACACGTAAGCCCTGTCGAGGAGGACGGCAGGCATGCGCAAAACCAAGGCATCTGATTTATTGTTTTAAATGTAACCAGCGAGCTTTGTCCTTGCATATTGAATGCTGTAGGTGTATATCTTGAAGTGTTTTAAAGAAAACAGAAAGTGTTGGACCATGATAAACGAAGGGAGCTTAAGTATCACTAACAAATTGTAGAAAGCCTCGCAGCCTATGCAAATATGTTAAATGGGGATGTTTTTGAAAGCAGATAAAAGATGCAGATAGAAGATTTTATAATATATATAAAAAATGTTTCACTTTCATATGAAAATCCCAAGAGTGAACAAAGCAGCTATTAAAATAGGTTGCATGTGTATCATTGATGACATTCATGTTACACTTTATTAACAGGCATATGATTAAGAGTTCTTTATAGTGAACCACCATGACAAAGCATGTTACCCACCTGTCTGTCCTTTACTACTTCGCCCTTTCTTCTCGTTGATCAGTGCAGCAAAAGGTCAATGTGGATCCTGGTATACACACAAGTAGAGCAAAGCCAATTTCAGATGTGTCAGTGGACCTGATGCTGCCAGCTTCCTGTGACAGCTTGAGGGGAACAGCTTCAAACCTCATCTTGAAAATCCCCTCTGCTTACTGAGCGGAAACTGTTTGTCACATACGCCTGAGATGCTTTGTCAAACCCTGTCAGCACACATCCATTATAATTATTATATCGTAATTATTAATTGCATTATAATTGTAATACAACACCATGCACACGCTACTCTGTGATTTCATTTAGCATGCGCTAAGCCCTGCCACGTTCAGGTGCCATTATATATTTTGTAATTTCCGATATGTATCTTGCAATGGTTTTTATTTATTCAACATGGATCACAATCAACTGGTGAGGAAGTTGTTAAATGTGACTTATTAACCGGTTGGCTCTCTATGCCTTATATCGTTATTACTTCAATGGTCACTTGGCCTCACCTCCGCAAGTTGATTTATACGATAGTTTTAATGGAAGTTATACTGTTTCCGTGGCAACAGTACACATAAAAATGGCTACAGCTCCTACCATTCTGCCATGTTGATTGGAAGAGGAATGGCATTTCTATCCAATTTGTTTCTATGGTGTGAACACAGCATTACACTTCCTTATTACAGCCCCATGCACACCGCTTCACCAAGAAATCCAAAGTTTGACAGGCGTGCTGCATCTTGCTACTATTACTAAACTATGATTAAACTACAATTACTACTTTGGTGAGAGGTTTAGCAATCTTAATTTACCGCTTAAAATAACGTAGTTAATCAGTTGTATTGTGGTCTGTTTCTTTTTTTTAGATGGAAACCAACTGTATTCATAAGCTTCACCTACTCGAAAAAAGCTTGACAACATTTTGCATGCTGCTTTCCATCCTTATTTAGTGTCTGCGTTCCGGGATCAATAAATTATATAGCTTGTCAATGTAAGTAGAGCCTGCCAAACCCAAGACTGAGTGTGTACTATCTACTGTATATTGAACGTATTCCCTTAACACTTAAAAGAAAAGCGAGACAAACACAAAGTAAACTTTAAAGCGTGCAGTAATGTATGCAGGCCCCTATGTATTTGATGCTGCTCGGTTGCATTAACATACATCCCTTAATGCCCATATTAAGTGTTTCGAGACGGAGCTTTTCTGTGGCAGAGGGTTGCTGCAGAGAATGGCGGGTGTCACTGGGGAGCTGCGATCACACAATTGCACTACAGAAAGCATTCTCCCCCGGAGCTCATTCAGTGGATTCCTGCATAATTATCTCAAAGTTATTACAGAAATCAATTGAGTATTGTCACTGCCGAGGAAAATTTCCAAAGCATAAAGTAATCACAGTATACATACCTTTCCAGCTTGCTTGCATACGTTTTTGTGAAACACTCAACATGCACAACACTCAACAAATCACACACACATTTGTACTCCAACCTGTTGCCCTAAGGATTGTGCCTCATACGGGTACTGGAAGTGTACCACTAGGAGTGTTTGGAGCTTTTAATGAAGCCCTTGAGACAAGTGTCAGGATTCATCCCTCCTTGACACCAACGGCATTTTTTTATGAGATTTTGAATAGGAGATAATGAGTGAGAGCAGAAAGTTTACTGAATCATCCATCCTGAGGCCAAGTTGGCATAAACTTCTCGTGTTCCTTCCTGGTAATTTTGTTGGAAGCACACCAGACACGGCAACAAACCAAATAGACCTAATGGGTCTGTCATTTGTTTCATGCTGTTGACTATGAACTGAAGTAAATCCAGGAGCAAAGCATGACCTGAAGGGAATATATGTACAAAAAGTGTCTGTGCCTACCAGCTCATAATAATGGCCTACAAAGCTGTGCCGATGGCCTGTATGTACCACACATTACAAGGGCTGAAAAATAGAAGGCAATGTTTAAAAACAGTTATATTGAATCCAACATGGCATCATGACTTAACGTAAATACACACGCCAACGTTTTTAACCCAAGTGGCATCTCATCTGTACGCTTATTAAGCTATCCGCGTTGATAGTATGATTGTGTTGGGCCTTCCAAGGACTCTTCACAACACGCTTGGAGCAGAGGTCAAAACGATAATTGGAATTTTAGAAGCTGACGGGCTGACCTTGGATGGAAAATAACCTAAGACATGTAGGGAAGGAGTTTAGAATTACAAATGAGGAAGCAACACAGAAACACAGTGAGAGATAATACAAGATGTTCGCAATGTGTTTTTGTTGATTTCCTTCATAGATTGAATGTGGACAACAGGGTTGAGGTTTTACAAGCCTTTCTAAAAATAAAAGTAAAAACAGACGGACAATGAGTTGTAGAAATGAACTTAGGTCTGATAGGGTTAATGCATTTGCATTCAGTAATTACGTCTATACAGTAAAACTAGTGATTGCCTCAGTCATTGTTAGTGGCGGACTCCGCAATTCCCCTGCTGGATTCAGATAGCCTCTGCAGGTCCACAGGATTCAAAGGAAATTACGTTTGGGCATGTTATCCAATGATTCTGTTTGAACCTTTATCAAACTGATATCTGCATCACTGTTCCCTCTCCTTATACTTGCTATTTAACTGCTAATGCAAACCCAACATTTGGGACTGCTGCTGCTTCAAATTAAAAGTGTTCAATTAGCATAACACAGGGTGGCTTGTATTGTGAAGCAGCCATGGGAAATTCAATGTATTTTTCAACGAGGATAATGCAGCCTGGGACAGTTCATTGAAAATATGTTCTAGAAAAACATGGTCATTTTCGGAATTTCTTAACACACGATTAGTTTCAGTAAACAGGGAGTCATGGAATATGAAAGAGCAGCCACTGTGAGCTTCCCTGCTGGTCTCTGCCATTGTGTGGAAAACTACTTGCACTGTGTGCAGCATGAAATGAGTCGGTGATTCCATTTTTAACAATGTGAGTTTGTTTGGCTGCTCTGTTAACAGATATACGAGTTGCTCTTTTATTGTATTTCTGACAAAGTACCCGCTCAAGGAGTGTTTGCTGTAGTATTAAACAGCACTTGGCAACTCTCGTTGCGGCAAATCAATCCTGAAAGAAATCTCAGGAAATCTTAAAACTTAAAATGTCATCCTGACACACAGTTGTGACTGAGATAGCGGAACAATTGAAATGCAGGTGATGATATTGAGAACTGAGAGTGCCGACTAAGGATGCATCTTGTTGTGGAATTGTTGATGAGAACAATTCACAGTATTGTGCACAGGTGGCTAAAACATCTGCTTTACTAAATTGATGGCACAATGTCTAGGAGAGACATTGTCAACATTAAAGACCTGCAAGGTTCATGCTGTGGAAGACAACAGAACAACTAAACTGGCAGCGTTCCTACCGGTTTTGTCTCTAAATGATAGCCAATAAAGCTCAGGAGATCTTAGTGAACTGACACAAGAGTTATATACTTGTGCTTTGTTGCTGGCGATAACTCAAAGACAGTAGTTGACCTCTTGGGTTTTGCATTGCATTATATTTATTGTCAAAAGTGCAGCTTGTACAAGTGAGACCTTGTTTAGACAATATATTCAGAGCTTAAATCATCTCTTCGTGTCCAACTTTCCTTTTTGATTCTTTATCATTTGTTCTCTTCAGTTGGGCTTCTCAGCTTTCAGTGAATGCACAAGTTAGATGATGACACAGACTTACCAAACAGCCTCTGATATTGCAAAAGCACACTTTGTCATTTTACACAACACCTTTAAAATGTTCTGTGTTGGCTGCTACTAATGTTACAACATTTGAACCTGTTGTATATTTTATCAATAAAAGTAGTTCACTATGAAATGTAGAATACATACCATAGCTTTCTACCAAAGTTAAATTATTACCAAGATTTAGTGAAAGTCAATTATTTTCCTGTTTGGGGAGTATTATGAGTGAACTGTGCTGAAGGGCATTCTATTACTCTCCCTGTGAGGGCCCGCAGAGCAGGATTATTTGATAGAGCGCTTTAACCTTCATAACGTACATGCAGTGCATTTGTTTATCCTCTAACGATGAATGCATGTCTTATAATAACTCTAATTCTGACAGGGACAAAGGAAAATGACACAAAGACAAAATAAAATAGCCTTAAGAGTGGGTGAAATACTAATTTAACAGCATGTGTATCATGTTAACAGATGACTGCTGCAATATCTCTGAGGTATTGTTGAAAGTTTTAAATTTGCTTTTGTTGGCAAATTACCGCAGACACCTGGAAATAATAATAAAAAAGGCTGCAGAAAAGGGCTGTGCAGTTAGAATTTTGAAACTAATTTTTGAATTGAATTTTGAATCAAATTTGAACAGCCATTAGGACTCCAAATAATCACAAAAACAGAAATTGAAAAAAAAAACTATTATATTGCACCATACAATTTGCAAGTAAACTCTTACTTCTTTCTTGTGTTCTGAATTAGAAAAAAAAAAGTTCAAGCGGAAAAAGTATAAAGGGGAATTTAACTGTTAAGGGGGTTTTCATCAACATCTTACAATTTCAAAAGTCAATAAGTAATCATGGTAAATAATTGTGATTTCAATATCAACTAACTGCAGAAGACAGTAAGTATATAAATATATATGTATATATATATATAATGTATACTGTATATGTGTGTATGTAAATATATTAATGTGAAACAGAAAAAGCTGTTGCTTTTAAGCTTTGTATTGTGCATTCCTTGGCTGCTGAAGTGTCCCTCTAGCCTTAGGGAGCCTGTCCTATAGCTGAACCTGTCTTCAATCTCCCTCTAGGAATGAAAGTGAAAACAATCCTCCATGGGTAAATGAAAGGCACTAAAGTGTTCCCTTTATTACAATTCCATTAAACCCCAGCAGGGAACAGAAAGACAGCAAAATTATGTTGGCTTTATTTACCAAGCTACTGGAGTATGACCACAATCTCATTTACAGATTTTTTTTTGTTAACTATTTGTATAATCCTCAGGCAAACCAAAGATCTGAACATGTACCATTTTCCTTTCACTGTAGTTAGTTGGTTTGGGGTGGCTATAATCAATATTTTCATAGCAGTGAAGCAAGAAAAGTCTGGCATGAAAGGTGTTGCTAGTAGTGACAAACCACAGCATATTATCTCCATTGTTTTCAGCCCACACAACAACATGCAGCCCACACAACAACATGCAATGTCTGTATGCATCCATACAGACATTGCAGTCTGTATGAATGAGTATCATCTAGGGACTATGCAGAAAGCTAGGATAAAACATCTCACAGTGTGATTAAACTGATCCGCTTTAAACAGTGCTCTGATTGTAATTCCCTCAAATACGACATATTACTAAAATAACAGCCAAGGAGAGTCCACTTCTTCAGCTGTTCAGTCAATGTAAGAAAACAAGAGCCCACTGATCTCCTTCTGGAAAAGGCTAACACGTGTTGATGGGGAAATAATAGGCAATTATATACTCAACGGGGGTTATTCCATCAAGCAAAACACTCCATCAACCTAGAGTAACAAAGTTGCTGCCAAGTGACACAAAATAAGTAAAACATAAGCAGTTTTATATGTAGCTTTACACAGTAATTAAACTACAAGTCAGTTGAGCAGATTGAACTTGGCCACACAGTCTCTAAGGGCATAATGCTGCAAAGTACTGTATGTGAACACATTGCAACAGCATGTCTTTTTTTCCTCAGCTATCTGTTTGTTTTTTTGAGACAATAAAAAAAAAAAAAATCCAATGTTTTGCCAACACCTTTCTGAGAGCAGCAGGTTGGTAAAAGTGTGACAATTACTGTCAGCAAATCTCTACAGATTCTGACTCTGTTAGCGTCCCCGGGAGCATGCAGACATGCGAGACAGTCAAGATATTGAAAAGGCAGAGACAGAGGAGGAGGAGAGAGTTAAGATGCGATAGAATTTTAAGACAGCGCATGCTTAGCAAAGTCCGGACGTTATGACTTCTTTCAAACTGACCTTACAATTGGCTATGACCCCCATGAAACCAACCTGAGTTTATTTGTATCAAACGAGGTGTGCTGCCGCTTGACTCACTGATAATCTTTAATGCGTGAGTATGCTGTATGGCTGCCCACCGCAGGCCTAAACATTTTCCAAGAACCTCCGTGGCTTTCTTTGCATTTCGGATGGCTAACAGTGAAATTGAACTGTTTGAAACATAAACAGGATTAGATGATTTTTATTCTTCAAAAATAAAGCCGAGATAACCCCCTGTCCATTCTCCTCTGCTGGTTGGGCAATGATAAAGTGGGATTGATATCGACCGTTGGAATTATTTAATAACGTTACCTCGCTGCTATGACGTGGTTGATGGGGATTGTGCACTTCACGTCTTGCAACATTGATAAGAAGTAGAAAGAAATGGTAGACTACAAATCTTCAGATATACTGTATTTTTCATTTTTTATTAATTATAGCCTGTATGCATAGTATAGTAGCTTGATAATATATAAATCATAATACGATTTTTTTTTCTTATTTTCTGTTCAATAACAGTGTAATTTGAATGTTGATGTACTGTAGACAAGCTGTTTTCCCCAAAGATATAGTAATAACCAAAATGACTTGTATTGGCTTATGAGGGTACAAGGTCAGAAATGAAGGGCGCACCAATTTCCACAACACTTAAGGTCCATCCAAAATGGTGGTAGGACTTTATAATAGGCTTCTGTAGGCTCACAAAGGCTTGAGTAATAAATGCATGACTCTTAGTGATTTAATGAATGGCTTAAAGGAGGATGTATTATGAATTTGTGTTGCTCACAACTAACAAATGGTAGTCAGTGACTAGTTAAAGCTATACTGCGTAGTTTCTCTCGCCCCCATGAGTAATTCTAAGTAAGGACAACAACATTGTCTACATGACGCAAGCCTTCAATGATTGCGATTATGTTTTTTTGGAGCTCACTTTCACTTGTTTTTAAAGTGTTTACGTCATTCCGACCATAGTAAGCGTTTAAGCGTATTCAAAAAATGTTCAAAAATTCAAGTAGTTTATTTTAAAATGTACTAATAAGTACTGAAAGTAAAAGTACATGTCTTGTGTCATGTAGTTAATAAAACAAACAATCAAAAGTTTGAATACAATGTTTACATTATTTCAAATGTTTAGCCTAAAGAACAATTGGCTGCAGCAGCATTACAAGGACAAGAATGTACAAGAGCACCTTTAAACACTGAGCTTAACTCTTTGTAAGCAAAAACAGATCAAGTATGTCCGTTCCCCCTTTAAAGCATCTCTACCCTGCTTGTCCCTTAGGCCTCACCGCCACAATCACTCGAAGTTGAAGGTATTGAAGGTGATGTTTCTGGTTCTTCCATCTCAAAACAAACTAACAAAGCTCAAGTGTTCTCAATGCAGGCAGGCAGCAGAGCGAAATACTGAACGGGAGCACGCACGGTCTTCTTATGAGACAGCTTCTTTGCTTGATTCGCTCTATGATGAGCGAGCTTCATCAAACCTGGTGACAGAGCCATCTACTCATCTGATAGTGATAATGGGGGTTAAAAGTATTAAACTCATTGAAAATATGTACTGAAGTAAAAGTAGAAGTAGGGGAAAAAAATAAGAATAGAGTACAGATACAGCCTTTTAGTGCTTAAACACAGTAGTAACGTAGTTCTACTTTGTTACTATACATCTAGCGAGTATGTTGCGTTAGCTCCGCCCACACTCTCTGGCGTAAAACGCATCACTAACTGTGCGCCACTTGTGATATTTCCTAGGAAAGTCACTACAGACACCCACTTTGTAATACTGCCAACGTCACCATTGTGTTACATTATTTGGCAATAGATAATGGCTATAAAGACATTTATTGAAATTAAAATCTTCTAGATTTTTACTTTTTAAAGTCTCATGGCATGAAAATTACACGTTTAACATTAATATGCGTTCCCCCAGCCTGCCTATGGTACCCCATGAGCTAGAAATGGCGATAGGTGTAAACCGAGCCCTGGGTATCCTGCTCTGTCTTTGAGAAAATGAACGCTCAGATGGACCGATGTGGAATCTTGCTCCTCATGAGGTCGTAGAGGTAAGGTCACCTCCTCTTTTTCTGCTTGGCCCGCACAGAGAATTTGGCCCGCCCTTGAAAAAGAGAGAGACGGCTTTCAAAAGAGCAAAGTGGCAGTGTGTCAAGGCCACACCCCCAG
>NC_048428.1:11667675-11778353 GCF_013103735.1 Etheostoma cragini | reverse complement strand
TGTTGTTACACTAATGTGCAAATGACTTCTTGATTTACATTCACTAAAACATGAGTGTAAATTCATCCTTTGTGCTGTTGTGCATTCAGAGAGGCTGGACTGAAATGGCCCGAAATGCCTTTTTCTATGTAACTGGATTCCGGTTAAGTTGGTGGTTAATATAAATTAATATATGAAACAACTCTGAATTCATTATTTGATGATCCACTAAAGATTTATCAATCACATAAACTCAGATTGACTTTTCTTACACAGAATATGAGTACATTCCATAAATCATAAGGCATGCATTGTTCCCAACATCTGAAATAACATTATACAATGCCAAAATGCTTTTATTTATTCATATAGCACCCTTTCACTCACAAGTAAATTGACTAAGCAGCACCAGAAAGCTGAGCCTTTTCTTGGTTCAGTGGAGTTGAATGTCCCGCTGCGGAGATGCTTTTCTGCAAAAAAATAATGAATGCACACTTTAATAGGAATTCAACATTTGTTCCGATGCATCATCTTTTTTTTATATCAGACTTTATTTGTCAGTGGCAAAATATTTCTGATGAGTCACTGGCGTTTCACGGCTTTAGTCCCTGGCATCTCCTTCATCTGTTATCCAAGCGTAAAGGTTTTATTCAGCACTCACTGAAACAAAGACTGAATACATTTGGTCTCCCCTTTGTTTAAAACTGTCACCGCTTTATCTTGTATTGAATTGCACTTTGTGTGACTGTAGCACGTAGATAAAAATTAAAAAAAGAAATCAATTATATGATACAGCATTTAGCCTAATGAGACCCACTGCAACAACATTGTTCTCCTTATGTAACATTCACAACATTACTATTACAATACATGTAAAGAGGCTTCAGTCATTTTCCTGTGCTTAAATTCCACTGATCTCTCCCTCTCATTATCTCCCTTGTAGCATTTTGTGAATGCAATCTTAACTGACAAGCGCAACTGTTTTGCATGCAGGGTGGAAACATTAAAGACTGAGTTAATCCTCTCTGATTCCCTGTTGCTGTCACTCACACAGTCTGACTAAAAGCCACAAAATGTTCCTGAATCAAACAACACAGCATCACTCCTTTGAGCAGCGTGTCATTTAAAAAACACAGTAATACCCCATCATTTGAAAATGATTTTAATTGTCTCTGTGGTAATCACCTGGGAGATGAAAAGAAAAACAGACAGATGTTTAGTTTAGAGATAATGTCTGGGCCCTACTATTCCAGATCTAACCAAGGTCCAATTAGCAGTTCATTTTTTCTTTTCTTTACGACTTTACAACTCAGACGTGCAGGTTTGCGTTCCTGCCCTTGCTGAACTCTGGATGTTGTGTGATCTAGGTACACATTTTAAAGTTCTACTTCATTATTATGTTTGTCATTAATCTCATGATTAATCATTTCAAATCGGTCCAGAGCAACTTACAAATTAATTCTGCTGGCAGAGAGCTATTGCAGCTCATTAGCACATTACGTCACATTTCTTGCCTAATAGACTTGTCCAATAAGACAACAAGCCTGTGTGCATGTACATACCCCAGTGTGACTTTTTTTTATATATGGGGTGCTTTTTGATGTGGGTGTACATACATGCATGAATAATAATCACAGCAGTAACTGTTTTATATGTAATGGTATTTTCACACACAATGTTACGGTTGCTCTTTTAGTTTAGCTCATCGAATAATCTTGTGCAGGTGGTAGGGTCCAATTAGGTGAGGCTAAGAGGTTAAAAGTAGGGTCAGGTAGCGAGACGCGGTGCTAACACAGCACCGGTGCCTTAAAGGAGAATTCCGGTCAATTTCAACATGTAGCTCTGTTATTTGCACATTTGGAGGTCTGTCAGTAGAGAGAAAAACGAAAACAATCGGTGCTGCCTACACACTGTTATCCTCTTGCTACAGGTAGCACCTAACAGGCTTTAACAGGGCAGGTTTTAAACTTCTTTTTAGCCTCATTGTATCATTTCCGGTGCCAATGGCAAACAGGAAATAAACAAAGGTTCGTGCACTGGCTGAATTAACACAACTTTTGTGCCTTTCTGTCCCATCTACTGCAGACAAATTCACTGTGTTCACTCAGAAGGAATAACTGCACATGGCATTTGTTATGACATTTTGAACATGTTTAGAGGCTAAAAACACGTTTAAAACTTGCCTGGTTTGCCTGTTGGGTGCTAACCCTAGCAAGAGGATAAAACGTTGTAGGCAGCCTCGATTGTTTTAGTTTTTCTCTAAATTTACAAACAACAGAGCTACGTGTTGGAATCAACAGGAATTCGCCTTTAATGACTGCTCTCTACTGGACGTAATAGCTACGCAGATTTGATTTCGGTGCCTCATTTTGATGCCACCTAAATCTCTGCGCTGCTCGCTTATGCTCCATAAATGGATGGATGTCAGAAATACAATACAGACGATGCGTTCACTTGAAACTCGCTTCGCCAGCCGCGTGGTGCATTCAAAGTTATTTTAACACAAAATTTTCCCATCCAGGGGTTGTTTTGGCCATTTACCAGCAAATTACTGGTAAAAAAAGGTTATTGTTATACATTTTTATTAAATCATTTAATTTTGACCATTTGACCATATGGCCTTAGCAATATATATATTATATTATATATATGTATAGTTTTTAAAAGTACTGGTCAGGCATGGATTAGTTACTGGCACCATTTTAAAAGTATTGTTTTAGCAACAGTGATGTGAAGATACCCAATCCTAGTTTAAAGGTTTTGTGTGTAACTTTTTTAATAGCAAGTAACGTCCGTTAAATTCAAGCCATTGCCAAATGAGTTGCTACAAAGCTAATTAAGCTTATCAGCTCCACACATCGCTCTCTGTATTTCTCAGTATGGCTATGTTCAGAAGATTGTGTCATCCGGTGACTTTCCCGGGCAGAAGCTTTAGTGAAGATGATTACCTTTTTAGAAGAGCCCATGATTTTTCTTTCAATCCTCCATGTCCCCCTTGGCTACTAGCAACTGCGTGGAGAGGGGTTGGGGCACGTGCACAATCACGGAAAGCTTGTATCATGTGGAGCGCCGACAGTGTTGTCGCTACTTGTTGAAACTAAAGCTTTAAAAGTGCCTTCAGAAGAATGAAAGATAAAAGGGACTTGGCCGCTTGCTGTGAGGTTGCTGTTTTAGTTATACGTTTCTTTGCCTGTTTAAGTGGGTTTTTTGTTTGGTTTTTATTTTCCGGGTTTCCCGGGTTTGTTCTTGTGTCGTTTTCTTAAAGAACACACCAGTTTTTGCACTTTTTTTTGGCTTTGGCATGAGGTGGTGTATATTTCATTTCACGGTTGCAGTCAAATCTATACCATTAGGAGGATTAAATGCTTTGTGTAACTAATCATAACTCGATTAAACAAATGGAGATAAGGCTGTGAGTGTAAAATAGCTTTCATGGCAAAAGTGTTCAATTTGTGTGGATCTGGTTTACTGCAAGGAAAGATAAAGATGTTTCACAGTACATGTCATGCTAAATAATGAAACAACATATGTCTACTTCTGTTTGCTGTTTGTGAGCGTTTAATGTGTGCTCATGTGACTCTTTGACTTTATGCAAACAGAATTTCCGCACAGTGATAGAAACTAAACTTGGACCTGATTTACAAAAACCTTTTAGTGGGTTTTACTCTCCCTTAAAAGTCGGTTCTTAAAACTCAGACTGTTCAGACTGCAAAATAGCAGTTGGCTAAATAAAAATTGCCAGACCTTTCACCACAGCTCTCAAAGGAGTGTCTAGGGAGTTCACAAAGCGTTCTGGGATAGGAGAAAAACGTGCTCTGGTTTTTTGACATGACCAATCACAGTCTTGGGTGGAACCTCTGTATGTTAAAAAGTTTTTTTAGTTGTGCAAAAGAAAACTATATCTATATATCTATTGCATTTGTATATGTGACATTTCTATGTTGTCATCATAAAACATTATTGTTACATTGACAGATATGCCTTATACTGGCCAAGAGTTACATTAACTCTGGATTAGATTAGATTAGATTAGATAGAGTAGGAAGATTGATTGGCATGCCTGCACAGTGAATATGAATCATAGCAACCCAGTCTCATGGCAGTTCGTGAAAGGGTCACATTAATTAATTTATTGATTTGTGTACAGGTAACATTAATGCAGTTATTTTCATGTGTTGTGTACAAGTTTTGAAGTAATTTATTTCAATGGGAACAATCCCAGAATGATTCCGGTGGCAAGTAGTATTGAAAATGCAAAAAATCGGAGCAGAGAGGTTTGTTGGAATGGATGGGTCAAACCACACAGGACTTTCACCCCGGAGACCAGAGATTAGGTCCTGCATGTTGCAGTTCCTTTCTGCGTTATTCTCTTCCTAACCACATGTTTTTTGTTCTCTTCCTAACCACTGTTTGTATTTTTTTTTCAACTTATATTTAGTAACAATTATAACTGGTGTATTAACTGTTAATACATGGTTGTTGTACTGTAGCAGAGCTGTTGTTTGTTTAAAGGTGGATTTAAAACTGTTTCTGGATGTGCTCACATTGGAAAAAGACATTTAAAGGTGCATTCGTGACCATGATAATACTAATTAAAAAAGTTTTCAGCCACACTTCATGGCCTTCATCAGCAGATGGAGTTTGTTAATGGTGAGTGAAGATGAGTGAAGTATTTATAAATGGAAAAACATACTGTGTGCATATATACTGTACATATATGTACTAAGCATGCACCATCTTTATTGACCTTTAAAGACAAATCCTCCTGCATCTCTGAAGCCTAGAAGTAGTTCAATAGTTCCTCTGAGAGTGTCTCTCTGGATGGGCAAAATCAATATCCAGTTTACACACAGCATTCATCTTGGTGTTTACGTTTGCCTAATCAGCAATAGAAAAATCACTGACACTCCATTAAACTCTCCCAGGCCCCACTCAGTAATAATGTTGTTTTCTAATGCTAATCTGCAATCTCCTGTGCTGTGGCACTTTCTACTGCAGAGTGTCTGTTAATTGGCCGCAGCAACCTGATGTTTGCTTATTAAAGCTATAGCTTCAGTTGACCGTCTCCTCTTAATTTCTTTAATTCTCACAGACCCGCTAACACTCTCCATAATGAGCATACTCACATGGCACGAGCCTTTTAGGCTGTCATCAATTCACGTTCTCTTTATTTTTTCAAGGCAGAGAGTGGACACTGGAAATACCATAAATATCTTGAGAATAATTACTGGTCTCAGCTTTATCTTTGTTCACTTACTTAACCTGTTTACATATTCCCACAGACAGTGTGCCATTTCTGTCTTTATTCTCCTTTAGGTTGTAGAACACAAGGCATGCATTTGGTAATTACTTTGTGTCTGAAAACCTAGGGTTATTAGCTGATATATATCACATCAGACGGACAAAATTTGCATAGGACAGGAAAAAATGTCAATGTTCTTAATTTCGTCAGGTGGCTTGTCTTCCATGAAAAGTGGCTACAGATTGCATTTTAATGTAAAAAGTGTCAGAGCCTCACCGGGACTTGTTGAGAACAGTTGAAATTGAACCGGGATAAAGACATGTTTAGCATCAATGCTCCAGACAGAAAAACTAAAACCATCATTGAGAATGATAGTACAGAACTGTCTGTGCACCCAAGGATGGAAGACCAAAATTGTTTGATCCGACAGAGTTGCACTGATACTGACACGTCTGCAAATATGATTCCCCTTTTTACTTGCTTCACTTGCAAAAATGTACTACCCTATTGAGTCCATGTGTAGAAAGAATCATACCTACAGTGTCCCTATCTCCCAATCTGTTTAACCAAGGGTACCATCAGGATCAAGAATTTCCCAGATGTCAGCACAATGAGCCACTATATTTCAGTTTTCAATCAGCTCGTAATCATGAAAGTTAGAAGTGGACCACTGATCTGTCTCCTTGAACATCTTGAATGGCTCCTGTAGTCACGGAGCCACAACATGATCGATGCCTCCTACTCTGTTCCTGTCGCAGAGGTTGAGTAAAGGGTAATAACCAGACCATGACCCTCTCAAAGACGTTTCCCTTTGTCTTGAACACCTCCTAATCCCACAAACATCCAGACCACAACACACTGACAGCCAGCCACACACACACACACACACACACACACACACACACACACACACACACACACACACACACACACACACACACACACACACACACATACACTCTGTAGGAAAGGAAATACAGCACATTCTGTACAGCAACATACACCCCTGTCCTCCGGTGAATCAGAGCTGCGAGTCAGCTATTGGAAATGTGGCAACTAAGGCAAGCACTTGATATGCAGGCATCTGCTTTGTGGCTTATCTCCACTGCTCAACTGTGCAGAGCAATTGCTGCTTGGCTGGCCCCGTAAAAAGCTTTCTCTTTTCTTTTTCCCTCCTTCTTGGTTCCCATCATTTCCTCTCTGCCTTCCATCTTAGATCAGTCTTCTCTGGTTGCCTATGGCTTCACTGCTCTTAATTGCTATTTTGGAAAGACATTATTGAAATAATTTCAATTATGTCAATTGCAATCAAATGGATGATTTAACCCTAATTTAGAAGATGGTCCACTGCCATTTCAAATTGTGTTAGTGTTGTGGCACCGCTGTTGATAGGAGAATAAGGATGGGAAGTATGTAAAGGGAGAGAAAGTAAAACATCCTAATAAGATTAGAAATTAAGATCAGTACTGCCAAGGTAATCAGAAACCTACATTTTTTTATAAATAATGTTTTTACAAATTATATGGAGTTAAAGGTCTTTATATGTTTACTCTTAAACACATTCATGTTGCGGTTATGTTTTTTCTCAGGTGGATTTTGGGGGCACTGACAACAAATTCTTGAGGTCCCAGGTCACACCAATGCAACACTTTGCACACCATTTACTTTAAAGGGTGCTTTATTTGGTAAACAAAAATCTAGTTTATGACATTTATTTTCAGACTTGCAATAAGAATAAACTGTACAACAATTATTCCTTGATATATTCGTGTTTATTTTTTGTAACTCCTATATGGAGAGATAATTAATTGATTTTAATTCATCAAATGGCTATCAAAGGCAAATTCTGACTATAAACTTAAAAAAGAAAAAAAAGAAAATCGAAAAAAAAGGATTATCACTTTAATGACCTTGTTAGCTGTCTGTTATTATGAAATCCTAATCAGAGGATTGAATGAAAAGTGAGTTTGGGTTTGCCACTGCACCTCTTTTATAGTCAAGTTGTTCTACTCATGAGGTTTCATTCAATATCACAAAACCCATACTCCAACTTTAGGCTTGATGTTCTTTGATTGTGTAACCATAAGAGCACCTGTACTTGCATCCCATAGTGTATGGAGCAGATCTGAAAGTCACTGAGAGTGTAAGGTATGACCCAGCTCAGGGAGTGGCTCAAATGAGATATTAAAATATATTAAAGTGAAGACAAGAAGTTGAAGGTTTCCCCCTGCCTGGAGTAGAAATGTGAAATGCGCAGAATCTATTATATCTCCACCAGTTTTGTATAATGCATTCAGTCTGTTAATTATTAAACAGTCATGATTTTAACACATGTGAGGACACTGCACGGTTTATGTCCTGTATAGTGTTTGGTCCTCACGTTGAGCAGTGGGCTTCCATTAGCTATAAACACCACTACAACTCCAAGGAATCAGGCTGCTTTATGTTAGAAAGAAAGCACATCAAATCAGGATGGAACTGAGATCACTAAGTAATTGTTCTGCATATTAATGCTTTTGACAGAATGAAGGGAAAACCCTAATGGTTATAATCACCCATGGCATGAGGAACTGATGTTAAAGTTCCTCCATCAACTTTCTGTGCTTTTGAATAATCTTTTGTCCAGTTATCCCCTCTGAAGTGTGTGGGATTTCATTATAAAATCTGAATGAATAATGCTGATTTTCATCATTAAATAGCTGTACAGATTGTTGTGTTGCCATTTTCTTAGCTTCATTTCCAGCCTGCCTACGGTGTGTATTTTTCCACTAAACCTCAAAGTGGATTCATGTATTTCTGCCTGGTTGTAGTTTATTGTATAACCTTTGAATACCTGTCTTTTTTTATTCCCATGCCAGAGTAACAAGGAAAAACTTGCAGACAAATGATAAGGACTATTTGTCAGTTATTCCCCAGTTCCCAGCCATTCTACTCCTTTTTTTTACAAGGTCTTCCGACACCTTTCCTGATGCCCACATCTATCATGTAAGTGTTCTTATGCTCTCCAGCAATAATCAGGTTGCTTGCACTGCCTATAACATTGAATTTAGTCCATTCAATGTTGTGTAAGGACGTGAAGAGATATCCGTAGTATAGGCATTATGTTGAAGGGGCTTTTAAAGCTAGTGTCTCTTATGTAGCTCTATAAAGACACTCAAATATGTTGTCAAAACCATTTATAGGTTCATAATATACTTCAAATTGTTCTTCTGGGGCCATCTCTTCCTATCAAATGTAATTTAAGCCCTCTCCCTTATCTCTCTCCCTCCTATTTTTTCTCTCTCCTGCTTTCTCCCTCTCTTTCTGTCTCTCTTGTTTGATGTCAGTTATAATTTGAGCCATTTGCCATGCCGCCTCTGATTGCTCATTCTGGCTTCATTATGTATGTTTAATGAACAAATAGATTCACAGACACCATTAACTTCTCATACAATGCCAAACTCTTATAATTGAAATGAGGCCCACATTATCTGTGGGTGGCAATTTACTCCAACACATTCTCCCTTGCTGCTTTTACTTACTTATTACTATAATACAGTTATCTACTGACTGTCAGACTTAACAGTTGGTCCAGCAATTGGTAGAGAAGTGACAATGAGTACCTCTCTGGAGTGAAACAAAGTGCCTTGGGGAGCTTTTTAGGATAAATTGTTTGGTGAGATGTGGTTAATATTAGTGATGCTGTCATACTTAATGGATCACTGTCAATGTTTCACATGACATTTGTTTTTTTAATAAGAAAGAATAGTTTATTTTAAATCCAAAGATAGCAACCACGTATATTTCGTTTTTGAAGATGAATGAGACAATAACCCTTTTACATCATATCAATCCCCCTCCATGACACCCATCCCGCATAACAATGCTGGCGTGAAAAACGAGCGTGGCCCAACAGCGTGTGTGATTGATAATTGCTGTACTGTCGCCGCCTGCCTTCCATCTCCACTGGGGCCTGCCAATTCATCAGGCATCAGAGGCAGATTGGGCCGGTGACTAATGTCTGTGTCTGTCTGTGACATACCCCAGCTATACGCTTTCTGCTGCAGCCAGGCAGCACGCTACTTGCAAATCTGGCTTACTACTGAGGTGACAGACAACTCTTGAACTTGGCATCAAATAATAACTGAACAGTGAAAGAAATAGCTTGAAACGCCTCACCCTGCCTTCTGACACTCCAAAAGTAAAAGTCACCCACATTCTTCCTTTTTTCTTTTCTTCACATTCTTAAAGTTACTATTAGCATTTTTCAGTCAGTCACATATAGGGCAGTTTAAATAAAAACGGTTGCATGTATCCATTTTCCATAAACAAGCAGGTGCTATAATGAGGAGAGGATATGCTCACTCTCTGTCTTCTTTGCTGATTGACTTTCTATTTTCATCCCTCATTCGCAGGTAGGGTCGTTATTAAGCAAATGAGTTGATGCTCCAATGAGCTTTACCATCAGATAGCCGTGACTGAAGGTTAATGACAGTACTGTTCAATGGGAAATGAAAAACCCCACAAAGCATGACACCCTGCTATGTACATGCGCCCTTTGACCTGCCGTCTCCTCTGGGTCCTGACTCCCACAGGTGCACGATCTGTGAGAGCATGCTGCACCAGATGTTTGATGTTCATTAATCATTAATGAAGGCAGGTAACGGTGTCCTTAATGTACTTTTCATGTCCACTGTATACGCTGATGTTTTAAAATAGTAGATGGGCTTGTTCTCATACAATGAATTAGCCAGCAGTCATGGATAAGGCACTCATAAAGCAAAAGGGGAGGGAGACTTGAACGTGCCTAAGGTTGTTTTGAATTGAACATCTCGCCAGATTGTAATTTAATATACAATCTCACACTACACAGCAGGTGAGAACATGCAGGGATCGTACTAATATGTTAGCAGCAGCAATAGTTTTGTGTGAAGATGCTTTGCCGCAGGCAATACGGTAATCAAGCGATTGCTAAAATATGTAGGGACAGAGCGCCATGACCTCAGAGCTGCAATTGAAATATCTTTAATGCAGCTCAAATGAATTGCTTTCCCTGTTTAATGTACTGTTACTACTCTTTGCAAAGCTTTCCTTCATGTAAAAATGTTTTGTTTAACTGCATCACACCTGGTTGTTGAAGCTATTTGCATCTGCTCTATAATTAGGTATTTTTGCAAATAGTAGCTAAGGAGTTTAGGTTCTTTGTTGGACAAATCCAAAATCTGCACCAAGAATCTTTGCCGTAGGTTAATTGCAACGTTTGAAAAGTCAACCTCCTTTGCTGGTCTTGAATGAATCCTTTCTTTGTCTCCTGTGTGCGAAACATAAAAAGAAAAATAAATAGCTAGAATCCTTAGGGCTGACAGTGCCAACAGACATTGTGCTTGGCTCTGTGCCTGGTTTCACTAGAAGATTCTTTCATTTGCGGCAGGCTTTCCTCCCCTCAACATGGGGATGGAGGTGGGTTTTCCTTTTTTTACACCAGAAAATCACTCTTTTAATTAAAATCTGGGTATTTTTTGTCACTTTTGTCTTCAGTGAAGACACATGGCAGCTATTCTCAGATGAGCGGCAGAATATGCAGTATATTCAATTTGGACTCTTATGCCTCATTTCTGCTGTTTCCTCAGAAATGTGGCATGAGTAATTTGTAATTTATACTAGTAATAGCCAAAACAATTATGAGATAGCTGTTGTAGGAGATCCACATGGCTGTTCAGGTTGCAAACAAAATTATTAATCTCTAACTTAATCTCACTATTTGAGGGTATGTCACAATATTGTAGCATAATAAATCATGTGTTGAAATCCATTGTAAAAAAATAACAATACAAGAGAAAAAAAGTTTATGTTTCAAAGTTGATTTTCGTGGTTGCACTCAGATAATCTCTGCAAAACATTACTTTAGGCAACATTTCTGATTTCATCAAACTACACAACCTCTGCCTCAGGTAGGCTTATGCAATCAAGTTTCAGGGGGATTCCCTTTTTCAATGATGTGTGAATATGTGGATAACATGACAATCTTTCTACACAAAAGCCTACTTTGATAAACATAAAAGAGTCAGCATTTAAGCCACTATCTACAGGAAAAAACTCTAACCGTCAACTGAATGAAGCTGATGTACAGTATGTGTATTTTGTCTTCTACTTTTTACTAATAAGTAATGCAGTATTCAAAGTTGTATTCATTGTAATCATATTGTCCAACAACTAACTTGATATTGGGCAATTGAGCAAACCCATGGAACACGTTAATTGTCAACTCTTTTTAGCAAAATTAGTGGTGAGGCACTGTGGCTGTGTCTATTGTTTGTAATATGCCTTCACATCTCAGCAATTATTTAATGGATAACTATGATATTTTATGCCATATGCATAGTTCCCACAGGATAAAGATTGATAACTTTAATGACCCCTTGACTTTCCTTTAATGTCATCATCAGTTTAAACTTTTTATTCTGTCCAACACTTTGGTTTATGACCAAATAAGTGAAAATCTAATGTGTTTTTTGTTTGCTTATTAGCTCTAATAAGCATTAATAAAAAAAAATTGCTGGCATACATGAAAAACTAAGATGATAAACCTGGTAATAGTGATATCTGCTAAATATTAGCACATTCGCATTGTCATTGTACATGTATTAGCATGCTGATGTTGGCATTTAGCTTTAGCACAGCCTTTCTGAGCCACATGGGTCCAACAAAAGCAATTTAAAATGTAAATCTGCAACAACTTCCCATGAATACACCGGTATTGTACAGAAAAAGAATTGTACAGTCGTGTGTGCGGCCATGCATGAGTGCGATGTGTGTTGGCTTGATAGGGTGAATGCTGTGGGAGTGACTCTGTCCAGTTGCAGGTAGTGCTGCTGACACTAATCCACCAAGAGAGTTTTTGAAATGTCAAAGACGTGCAGATGATAGATGCTAAACTAATCCTTTTTTTTCATTTTGGTTTGCTCTGACACTCAATTCAGCCATCAGCTAACAACCCTCCCAGCCCTTCAAACAACGTTTTGTGGATTTCGCCTCGCGTTCGGAGGAGGCAGCCGGGGGAGAACATCTTTTGTTGGGCCTTAAAAAAATCGACTGCATTGTGTTCAGAGTATAGAGACATTTAATGACAGTCAGAGATGAGCTTGTCACTCAGTCCTCCTCACCTTATCCTTGGTAGTGTTTCCTTGATTTCCAATGGATCTGGACCTTTTGCTCATTTCTTGCAATCGGTTATTTTTCTAATAACATCTGCAGATCATTCCTTCTGTGTGGCCTGCAGAGCAGAGTCAGCAAGCCACATTGTTAATTACTTGCTTAATGGTTAATTACAACAGATTAACATAGTATATCAAAAAATGTCTAATGTGATTATGTGCATGGCACAATCAATAAAGCAGTTAATAAACAAAAAAAAATGAATCAGTCAATTAATCACGCAATATTCTCTCTCTGAGCACTGAGTACATTTCACAATTTACAGTAAGAGTGGATTTGTAAGATTGTTTTTAGAGCCTGATGTTGTCTTGTATTATAATTCAACTACACAAAACACAAGTGGCAGTGTCCTATTCAAAGTAGCCTTCATGGGCACCCAGTTGGCTCAGTTAGTAGCGGTGGCGCCCAAATATAGAGGTGTACTCCTCGATGCAGTGGGCCGGGGTTTGACTCCGACCTGTGGCCCATTGGTGCATGTCACTCCCCTCGCCTTTCATGTCTTCATTTGTCCTGTCAAAAATAAAGGCCGAAAATGACCAAAAAAAAATCTTTAAAAAGTTGCCTTTATATTATAAAGTGCTTTTTATAGCATTAGGAGTTTTACAGAAATGAAAGAAGATTAACTGGCAGATTGTGTGCTTTACAAAAAGACTAAACACTTCTTCAAACACCTAAATTACCTACAGTATAGTGCATGGTTCTCTTGTACATGAGTAGCAATAATAACACTCTGAAATGAATGCTGTTGTAGTAACGTAGCCTGAAGGCAGCAGTTGACTTTGATGCCAGAGACCATGATTTCCATCCTATCTTCTATCAAAATCAGGTTTCTTTAAACCATTTAAGCGGTGTTTCCCTAGCCTCAACCAAGTAGTTTTTGTTAACCTAAACCTAACCATACCATTGGTTATAGAAAATTGGGTCTGGGTTTCTCACTGATGTCATTTTCAAAGAACCTGATAAACTATAAGGACTCATTATCCCTATTCGTGAATAATGCTGCAGAGTCAGTCATTGTAAATCAAATAAGAGAAATGAGTCTCAGATGCATGGACTTGAGTGCCATGATTAAAGCTTTGCTGATTGATTCTTTCATCGCATTACTTGATTTTACTCTCCATTTTGTTTGTTTCTTACAGACTTATGACTAATAAATGAAACATAAGGGCTGTTTCCATTCCATTCATCTTTTTCAATTATCAATTAATTATTTAGGAAGTTACCTCAGTTAACTGCCAAACCTTGTCACTCATACATCTTTCATTGCCCATTTGATTGGTTGATCACAGACTGAGTCTGTGATTCAGAAGTGAGTGTTCTGTGAAAAAGCAGCCTTTCTTTCTTTCTTTCTTTCTTTCTTTTGCCCTTTTCCATCTGAAATGGCATGCCAGCACAACATCCAACAGTGCATAACATCCATCAGTGCTTTGGCCAAGAAGTTCAAACATTTCATCTCGTAATGAGGAAGAGCAGCAAGCAATTAGACCCATAACTAAGAGAGATGCCCAAAACCAAAGAGAGCTAGGGAGCCTGTTTTGTCATCGCACTGGGTTCACAACAAGGTTGAGTGTTAAATACAGTCCTTCATGCTAAAATACCACAATTGTGGTTGGAAAAAAATATCCAGCAAATTGTCAGGATACACATGCCACAGCCCGCAAATGTCATCTTCAATGATTATGTATAAGTTGACATGGCAACATGTTTTTGTTTTTTGTTTTCCACAAAAAATAATACATTCCACAATCACAAATACAAACAACAAAACTAATACATGACACAAAATCAAGTTTAACTATCAGTTAACAACCTAACATCAGAAGATTTAAAAAAAAAAATGGAAAAAGAAAAGGAAGAGAAAGAAAATGGTAATGCATTATTGGAGTTTATCTATATTACAACAAATATGGGCAATACATGATATCTTGAATTATTGATGCTTCTCTTTAAATGGTGACAATGCCAATTGTCTGCCGTTGTAACCCACCATGGAGTGTTGCTCCCAATGCAAAATGTATGCTGTGCAATTGTATGGAATCAAGCAAACTAGCTTGGCTTCTCGTAAATGTCTGTAATGTTTGGGTTTGCATCCTCTCTAGAGACTATATAGAAGCATAATATTGATACTCTTACGTAAAAAAGTCCCATTCCATCCCTGACAAATGTCCGGTTTAAAAATGAACAATTTTCTGTATCTAATTTGAATCTCCATAGCTGGATTTGTTATATCAAAACCAATTTATTATACACTATACACTATACACATACTTGCAAGACTGATCAATTGAACCTCTTTTTTGTGATTCTTTACCAGCTATTCTGAACCCAAACCAATTTCAGCATTAATAACCCCCATAACACCACCAGCATGGACTCAGACCAGTTTATGATGGGATTTGATAAAGACTTAAGAGTAAATGGTCAATTAAAGAAGAAAGTTGGGGGTCAATGTGCACTGACGACAGGTATAGCTTTAATTTGGACTTCTTCTGCCTGATCTTTGTTGTCTGTGTCTGTTGCAGCTCATGCTTGACTGTGAGCTGCAACAAAGCAAAGACAGAGGCCCTTGTGACACGGATACAGGATCATGATGTTCACAGCAGGGCGAGAGGAATTCAGCAACTCATTAAAACCGGGTTGGGGAAGAGGGACTGCCAGGTGACTTTGATCATTCCCACTATCACTCTCTATTTTGCTCTATCTAGTTCGTGTGGCAGTGAGGCTGCAGGTGAGTGTTCACATTTTCAAAGATTGTGGGATTTGCGTGGAACAGAGGTAGTGGAAACAAATTAATAAAAACATTGACAAACTTTACTGTATATCACCTTGAAGGTTGATATGATGAACTTGTTGGCAAACGGTTGCTTTATATACATGTATGGATTCATATTTGTGTCCACTTAATGAATGTAGGTGAAATAGTCATTCTCCTTTGAGCTCTGATTTGGTCTCCGCCAATTCCTCAATAAGATATCTGTCTCTTTAGCTGCTTAATGCTCCCCTATGTTTCCCAGGTAGCCGTTAGCATTGTCTGTCCGCCGTTTGTTGCTGGGCGGGTAGTGTACAGTTATGTACAATTGCTAAATACATCTGCATGTTATGGCTGAAAACAATGAGTGAACAAAACAGTGTTGAGGGCCCGGAAAACCCAAACCATGAGCTGAAGGATTAAAGACTGCTTATTCTTTCCATGTTTCTCTTGTGAATCTGTGAGCACTGCACTGACCAACAATACAGACAGCCCTGCGTTAGCCCTGCATTAGCATTTTAACGGCTTTTGCACATGATCAAATAATATAATTATAATTAAACTATATTATTAATTGCATATTACATATTTCCTTCACCTATACACTAAGTTTAAGCCAATAAACTCTGGAGATATTTTCAGGACATTTTTATCAAAAACATGTACGGCAATTTCATGGCTGTTGTATTTTCCGTGAAGCAACATTTAATTAGAAATTGTTTGAGTGTGAACAATATCAACAACAAGCTCATTACAGGCTTACAAATTGCATTTAATATTGACAATTCATTTTACAAAATATACTTATTTGCTCCTTGATTACAGGGTAATTTCTTTGATGGTGCTCTATTAGGAAACATTCATTATTATTTTTAAGCTTACATTATTTTTTTTAGCATGCCCAAAACCTTATGCCTTATGACACTGGATTAGTGGGAAAGTAAGAAGGTAATTGTAAAGTTTAAAGTGTGGTAGAGGAGCTATGCTGTAAGAGTGTTGAGTGATGAGTTGTATTAGTTAGCCAATTACAAGAACATCTGAATGAACAGGATAAAGATATGGAGAGCCATTAATCATTTAGAATTACAACAACTCTGTAGGTAAAAATGGACTTACTCATTCTTTTTCACAAGTCCCTGAGAAATGGTAGTGTGTGTTCAGCCCATTACGGCCTATTGTCACTGCCCTGCTATCGCTCATTTAATAATGGTTTCAACAAGGATGGTGGTTACATTGCATGATTGATTGAGTTGGTTACTATTATTATTTTAATGTCATACATTTGAGGAATAGATTGTGATTCTTTGTTAATTAGCAACATAGTCCACCCCTTGAATTTCTGTTAAACCTATCTCTTCTATTATATTCCCATTAGACGTAAAATTACAGCACTTTTTACACAGGTTTTTGTTCTTTGTTTGCTTTTTGGTTTGTAATGAGTTATTTCTTCAAGGGAAAGTGTTGACTCACCAAAAAAAGCTTTACATCTGCACTCAGTTTTACTGCTGACCCTTTTGTGTGATTGGAGAAGGAAGTAGCTGAAAAAGGGATGACAGGAAGAAGATGAAAAGGTAACCTCAAATATATATTTTTAGCCACAGAGACATTTATGTCTTGTGTTTAGCAGGCAGCTCCAGCATTGGCTTTGAGTCAGACATTATAATGACTTCAGACCTTCAAACCTCCACGGCACAGAGGTGTTTCTGTTTGCAACCTAGTTACTAATGGGGCCACTCTGTGTGTGTCATTTGTTTAAGGGTGCCAGTCCAAATAACTTATTACAGAGCCTATCATTTCCTATTCAGGCAGTTTTTATAAAAAATGTAATTTAATCTTACATTTTTACTTGTAATTTGTTTCGATTTGATTGCTCAGTTTGTTAGTGCAACAGGATGTGCCTTTGTAATCTGCTGTCTTCCTAAAAAAGCAATCCGTGACACACCGCCTGCCCGTTTAGCATATCATAAAATCAGACCATTGTTATTGTCTTTGCAAATGCAAAACGTAGAAAACTAGCGGATGAGACAAAACCAAAGTAATGTGAGGTGACATTTTTTGTTTACTTGGACAAGCGTTGATTAAAGTAATGCTATGAGGCTGACTTCATAAAATGAAACTGCCTTACATTAACATTAGCTTGCCGCTCACTAATGCGGTTGAGGCACAGCAAAGGAACACCATCACTTCACGTTTTGCGCAGTAGTTCCACCTTGGGCAAAGGGGGTTGCGTTTGAATTAGTTTAAACAAATTACACGTTAGATTAAATGTGTACAAACTTGTAACAGCCCTATAAATCATATAAGAAAACAAATTTAATCTAAACACTTCCTAACTGTAGTTCACGCATTAAATTAATGCAGTTAAGTACTGCACCAATGATCCACACAGGGGCTTTTACAGGTTGGTTATACAAAAGCCAAAGCAACTTATTCAGCACATTCACAATGTCCTTTATGCAGATTTTTGTGGTGAAAATTTGCTCCTTATTAATCGTAGTCTGAAGGAGGCATTGTTCTTTCCAAAGTGGTGCAAAAACTACTTTTGTCAGCATCACCAGTTTACATGTTTTACCCTGCAAATTACTAATTGTTTAATTGCCAAAACACTTGTTGGGTGTGTATTTCCTGCTCCAGACAGACACATTTCTATTTATTTTAGTACAATATGAATACTGAACCCACTGACCCTTGAAACTTAGCTGAGCAACCATACCACATTACAATATGTACAGAATCATTTTTTCTGTCAATGTTATCTCATCATTTATTGTGCAGTAGCATCTCTCTGTGTGCAATGTCTTACTATTTCCACTACAGTTTTGCTGTTTGGTCCCTTCAGCGTGTGTAATTTACTGTGTAACTGATAATTATAATAATAGATAGAACTATATTAAGGATTTTAACAAATGTTACATTTGCTATTATAACTGTTGAGATTGACATTATATGGTTGTCATTGACTCTTATTGTTGTGATACTTATGTACTTAAGCCATCATTCAAGCACATAGTACAATAATAAGGTATCAATTAATGCCATCTAAATGACAGCTAATAAACAACTCAATTTAAAGACAGATCAAATACACATAACCCTCTCCACACAATGTCCATGTTTGCTTTATTTCATGGTACCAACAATTATTAGCGGACTTTGCAAATGAGTCCATACTTTCAACAGTACTGCTACAAAATGAAGGCTGTGAAGTCCTAAACAACTGCCATATAACAGCGGCACTGATTGCCACTACTTGGGAGTGTGTATGTCAGCGTACAGTGTGTGTGGAAGACGTGGCTAATATGTGTGTGCATGCACATGCTAAATGTAACAATGTGCTTGTTAATTACGTTAAGTTGCCCCAATTCCAGATCCATTGGCAGTAAATAATTTAAGTTTGATTGTGTGGCTGTTGCACTCAACACAAAGGTCTGCAAGGAAAATGTGGAGAAAAAAAGTGGGTAGGGACACTCAAACATGAATGTCTAAGGAACAAGCACTCAACAGCTGAATTGCAGAGTGAATTGGTCTCCCACATGACCATCACTATAGTGTACAAGCTTCTTTTGTATACGTTGCCTCCTGTAGCTTTAATTTGTCTCCCCCATGGCCATAACTTTACACACACTTTTTCAAAATCCTTTGTCTCCTATAGCCAAGCATATTATAAATTGACGCTGTAGTGGGTCACCTCAAAAGTGGAGCATCTTCATTTCCTCCCTATTGTGTTGAGGGCAGCCCACACAACACAGATGGATGCACCTCTGTCATAACTTGACACACTGACAGCACCTTCTGATTGCTATTTCATCTGCCATCTCTGCTGTCTTGTACACAGTCCTCTATGTTGACTTTACTATCAGCTATTGGATGACTTTCTTTTTCTTTTCTTTTTTTTCTTTTTTCTTTTAATCTTACTGCAGTATAATCAATATAACGATAAAAGGTTGGTGGCTAAAGGAATCTCTGACTACTGATTTTGGTATGCTAATCTCTACCAGTGCTCTGTGGGTAATATGTGCAACCTTCTGGACATTAGCAGTGGCTTATTGGCTGCAAGTGACAGCAGAGTGCTGTTATCCAAGGCTGCCGGGTCTGGAGATGTGGGGTGCTGTTTAATATGCATGGACTAACTAATTACAGCCCACTTACTCTAATGATGTGGCCTTGAGACCGGCATGCAGAGGAATGGGCTCAGATAACAAAACATGCACACCCACACACACACACACATTCTGTCTATTAATTGCACAAATCACTAAAACACAAAACACCAAGGCTGGATAAGTTTAAATCCTATTGAGGAACCGGTAATGACATCAGTCTAGGTCTTTCAGGAAGTTATGTGGTTAGTTTTGATAATGGTCAGAATAGATATGACATACAACACATGACAGGGCGTGTTTGCCTGTGTTTGTGACACTGAAAAGACACAATACCACAAGGTAAGACTATTGAAAACAAAGACTCTGAAAGCATATTCTTGTTTTCCACCATCACAACTTTTGTAAATACACCTTTTGAAACCTAAACTACACACCAAGGAACGGGCTGGCGAAGAAGTAAACGCGAGACGCTGGGGCTGCTCGGAGCACACAAGCCGGCTGTCGCTTCTGACCGACTCTAGCAGGGCGAAAATGCAAAACGAACGGCGGTTGGGTGAGTCATTTTAACACAGCACAAACCTTCTTAGGAAGGAAAGTACACACTTAGGCACTCAGGCAAGCTAAGTCGTATTCTGATGTCAAACGCACAACACAGGTAGAGGAGACAATATAATTAATGTTACAGGCTTTAATAGCCTTTGGTAGCTGTGTTTTGTTGTGTTCTACAAGCCCATGTTAGCTTAGCATGCAATAAACCCCTCAAGCAAATCTGCTTGTTGGTGGGCATTTCAGATGGTGGTGCGCACAGCACATTTGTCATAAAAGATCACATGTGACAGCCCAAAGCATGAATGAGAAAAATTTGCATTTAATGGTTTTGGTACATAAGGTTCTCATACTGTTACTTGACCCAAACTGTGAGTAATCTGTAATCTGCCCTACAGCCTAATCGACTATCTATTACACCGCTGTCTGCAGCTCTCCAGCAAAACACTGCCACATGTGCATCAAAAACTTTCTCTCTGACATATTTTCATTCACACACAAGCCCAAGCAACAAAACTACACACCCCTTGGTACTTTTGTTTCTGTTTTTGTCTCTCACCAGTGCACACACACAGAAATAAATACACACTGCCTATGTCTAGCACTTTCCAAAGGCACTGTGGGAGTTTGCTATGGCGGAGACATTAAACACATGGAAGCAAAATATCCTGTTTGAGCCAAGGCACACTGACACAACACTGCAGCTACACTTTGATAAACCGCCAGCTGAAATTTAGAAAATACATTTCAGTAAAAAAAATATACTTCACACTCAGAGGCTGCCCCGCGTCACAGGAGGTGATTGCTTTGTGTTTGTGAAATACAAAGCAAATTAATAATTCACACAAGGCAGAGACATATTCCACAATTTACACGCTGTGTTTGCATTGCCATGAATTGCGCCGAATTACTTAACGACGGATGAAGCTTTTTTTGTTTCTTTTTTTTGAAGGGGTCTTGTACCTAGATGCACTGGCAATTCCCTTGAGATAGTTCAGGGTGAAATTGAAAGCAAGCCATCCAAATTGTTCCTCAGCTCTCAGCAGGGCTTCTGCTGCAACATGGCAAACATTCCAAAGCTCTGTGCCGCACCGTGGCCAGCGGAGAGGGAGATTACAGCATTGTGTATGCTTTCTGAAGCTTTATCTTCGCCCCTGCTCAGTGGGTGGTTTTCACACCCACAAAATGGATCAATTATCCAGTCACAGACACCCATCCACACCACTCTCACATAATTAGCTCAGCCTGACACATGATAAGAGGGACTGGATGATTTGGGAACAGCTTCCTCAGTTGTAAAATCGATCTAAATGCATACCCTCTCAACCTTCTCCAAAAATAACAAATCTTTTTTTTGTTCTGTTTTACTTCAGCTCTCTTGTCTCTAATCACAACAGAGCCCATCTGTGGATGCCTGCCTCATGTTGTATCAGTAGAAGCAATGCTGCCTTAATTCTGGCATATGTAGGAATGTGACTACCAAACTGTTTTGATTTAATTAGTAAATCTCTTAGACTGATATGCACAGTTGTTTGCAGTCAGCTCTCTCTGACATTCTGACAACATCTCTCGCATTGACCGAACGGGCAAATTCATATTTGTATCAAAGCAATATGCTTTGAATTTGAATACCCCCCGTGGTTCTTTTGCTGAAGTTAAGCAAGAACACGATGTTGCTTTAATTGCTGTTTTGTAACGGACACACTGAGGCAAGCAGGCAGACATTTCATAGACCCTGAGCTTAGACAGTCTAATAATGTTTGACTTAGCATGTCCCAGTTGGCCTAAATTAAACTTTAATCACATGAGCAGACAGAAATGTGAGGAAATGCCTTTTTCTTTTAATAGGTTTCAGAGTAACAAGCATGGCCTTCAGTGTAGGTCCATAGCTGGAGGATGTAGTGGAGCAAATAGCAGCTAAAAAGACAGCTATTTACCTCATGAGTTGGTAGAGTCCAAAATGGAGTTGAACATCATTGAATAATGGACCTACATTGACGGCGGCCAGCAGCCACAACTTCAAATAAATCAAAATGTTGCTCCGGTTGTGTAAACGAGCAACTGTCCACCACATCAACATAAGAGTTAGTCTTGCATTGCCAGACCCTCCTACACAGGGCCGCTAAGGAGGGTCTGACTAGTCCACACAGCATTACGGGATGAGAGAAAAACGTGCTCTGGTTTATTGGCATTTATTTAAACCAATCCAAATTGTCAAGGGCGATGCTAAGAGCCGGATGAAGTCACGTTGCCCCTGCAGAATAGTCTATAAGGAACTGGTTTTGGTGGAACATGTGTATGTTCAAAAGTTGTTTTAGTCTTGCAACCAAAAACTTAGATGGGACAGATAGTCTAGCTAGCTGCCTGGATTTATCCTGCAGAGAACTGAGGATCAGTTAACCAGAGTCCTCCAACACAAAGAAAACGGAAGGTAAGGGACATCAGGCCAAAAAGAGGGACATCCAGCAGATTTTACAGCGGCACCGGAGCCATCCCGGAAGTGGAATGTTTTGGATACAGACTACTTACAAGATGATTTGTCAATGCTTCCCTGAAGTGACCAAAAAAATTTGCTATTGCATGTTTAAAACTTTAATGTGTAACTTGTTGATATTAATGAACATCCATTACATTCAAGCCATTGCCAAATGAGTTGCTACAAAGCTAATTAACACTCTCAGCTCCACACAACTCTCTCTGTATTTCTTAGTATGACTATGTTCAGAAGATTGTGTCGTCCAGCGTCCTTTATGTGCAGAAACTTGAATGAAGATAATTACCTCTTCATTTAAATCCATCATGTTTTACTAATCCTGCGTGTCCTCCTTGGCTACTAGCAATTGCGTGGAGGAGGGGTGGGGGCTGTGCGCGATCACGGAAGGCTTGTATCATGTGGACGTGCCAACAGTTTTGTTTTCATTACTTAGTATTCCTCATGGGGGAGACAGAAACTACACACTACAGCTTTAGCATTAAAGCCAAGCCTGGAATAATGCCTCAAGTTTGCGTCAAGTATTTTTGGATCTCCTACTATCAAGTGGTGAGGGTACAATTTAAAATTCATCAAAGCTGATCCCAGTAATGCTTACTTGACAATTTGCTTCATTTGTGCATGTGTTAATAAAGAATATACAAAAATGTGACACCTTTGATGGAGCTGGGTTTAGTAAGTAAGGAAAGTAAGGTAATATAACAAATTACTTTTGCTGTTGAGTAAAATTACATCTTTCAAGTTACTTTTTTATACACTAATGCAGATACACACAGACTAATCTGCACAGACGCACACCTCTGACAAATCGTTGTGCCTTTCAACCCTGATTTTTCCAGGTAAAGAGCGTGCAGTCATCCATCATGCTGCACACTCTGAATTTGTGTGTGTGTGTGTGTGTAAGTCTTTCGTAAAAAAGAACGAGGTATTGTAGGAGAGGGAAAGACAGAGAGAGAGAAAAAGACTTGGTGAAGGACAAAGCTGGCTCAGCTTTCTGAACAACCATGCACTTCAGCTAACCTCATCATGCTTTGGGGGGGATCATCGTGCTGCAGAAACAGGAATAACAATATCAGCTTTGCCACATTCAATATGATCCTTATGTGAATTCACAAATAACATAGTCACGGGGTGGCAATTACTTTGGGACAAACTTTTTAGAACAACTCACATTTCCATTCGCATATGTTCAGCCAGACATTTTATTGCCTCCTTGGATTTTTTTTATTGCTCCAGCAGATGTTCTAGGGGCTATCATCAAAGAGATTTATGCAAGCTGATTACAGCCAAAGAGTTTCCAGAACTGAATAAACATATTCAAGCCGGAAATGGACCCAGGCGCCTTCTGTAGATAAGCAAGTTCTGCTCTCCTTTGGTCTGTAGTTTAACCTGCATGTGGACAGAGGCTGGGTAAGGTATGACATGTACTGTAGGAAGTAAAATGTCAGGAATCTTGTCAATGTGCTGTGCTTTAAAAGTGATCCAGGAAATCTTAAATTCACCTCTAACGTAAGGTGCTAGAAGAGTGGCTAAACATGAAAACTTTCTTACCCTCCCATTTCCTTCTTTCCCTTTTTAGTATCCATATTATTTCACCTCCAGAAGTGTTTTTTTGTTGTTGTAATCTCCAGTTCTCAAATTCAAATTTTTAGGAAGATCATTCCAATTATGTCCCATTTCTGCCTCAACTTACCCAATTCAGAACTACTATTATGAGTCAAACAAAATCAACTGCGACCACAACATAAGACTGCATTCTGTTGACTTGCCAGACTCTATAGGGTTTCTCAAGCAGTCATCTCAGGCAGCGATTACTCAATGCATACTGTGGAACTCCCAGCAAACTTCAGTAATTAAGATGGCAAAAAAGCTACTTATAAGCCTATACAGTACTTCACTGCCAACATTTAAAACTCTTTATTTCATTTATGGAGCTAATTGGAGCTGCACAAAGTCTGGACACAGGATCTACAACATACTTTAGGTCTAGTTTAATTTTGTCCACAACAGTTCAAACACTAACATTTGCTATAATTTTGCAATAAAACTAAGCAAAACGTTTGTGTATATTTTCACATGTTCTATGTGTCCTGGGGTACCTGCTGCCAATGCTGGAGTCAGAGACCATGGGCGTCAGTTTGGTTTGAAATATGCTGGGGACCGAGACACATTGGGAAGTGCATTTTCAGAAGTGCTGGGAAAAGTGACGCATTCATTGTTTTCCCTCTTTCACGTAGGTCCTGTTTTGAAAAATGCTGCCCTGTAGCTTGCTAATGTAAATAAATAAAAATGCATACAAAAATGTGATGATGTCCAACCAATTTTATGAAGAAAAAAGCCTAAGGTTTTCAACAAGGATTAGACATATGACCCACTATGTTGTCTTTCATGTATCCATGTACCATGTTGACAATATGACATGATGTGACATCAGCCTGTACGTAGGCTATTTGACGAAGTTCAGTGGGAAAATGTGTGGCCATGCCCTTTGCTAATATTTTGATTTAATTCCCAGTTCAAATGACAATATTTACACACAACACAACTTTTTCAAGTTCTGCATGACAAATTTAGCCAAGATTGAAAAAGCAAAAATATGTATTGCACAGATGAACACCATATCACACCATGAGCTGACTGCAACAGTTTGCGTCCATCCGATCTACAGCAGGCATTCTGACCAAAACTTGAAAGCATGCAATCCCCTTTATCATCATCACAACTATTCCCAAATTCAGCAATAGATATAAGCAATAATTAAACAAGATACCAACTACTCCATGATCATCTCCACTATACCAATGCTTGCTGTACGAATGCAAACCATGACTAAGTAAGTTGGTGGAAAAGGCTAACAATAATTGCAAGAGAAGAGTTGAATCAGCCAATTTAATGTGTGCAAATGCATAAGACCTAGCCACAATACCAGCAAATCTTAAGTAAGTAATATACACATTGCGTCTTACCTTTGTGGGAGTGGTCTGTAGATCCATGCTGTGTACAACACCATCCATTTCTTCCAGGTTATCACTTGTTACAGTCCAGGGCACGAGCTACCTGTATGGAGCTTTATACTTTATGCAAGCTAAAATGACTTGCTCGGCTATGATACCCCGGCTCATCCCAGACAAACAGATATGATCATACGATGCCTTGTTCCCTCTCCATGCCAAGCTGTCAGCCCATTTGAAAATTTAAATAACAAAAAGATTTGTTGGCATCTATTTCTCAAAAATTATGTGTTAGAACAAATTTCTTTAACTAAATTGAGCTTGAGGTTTAAAAAAAAAAAAGTGGTGGGTAAAAAAAAGTACTCATGCTGAAATCTGATAAGTACGTCCCCCCTGAAATCAACGGCTATGTCAGAGACTATGAACGGCCAGGCCTAGAGTGGCAGCTGACAATGTGATGTGCTTGTTGCCGGCACTGCACCACAGAAGGCAATGAATTAAGCAGTAAACAGGTTGTTTGTCTATGCCTTAACATTTAATTAGAAACTTTGGACAGCACGCCTCCAAAACAATCACGCAGAGTCCCTAATGGCCCGCGCGGGCCTGTGGGCTGACCTATCTATCAGCATTCAACTTCTGAAAACCTTCAGTCTTAAGTGACACCAATTCATTACAGACAAGCAGCCCCGGGGATCACCAAGACTGCTGCTGCTGCTGTCTCTTGGGTTCTGAGATGTCAATATGAAGGACAGAGAAACCGCAACAGTCAGTTCAAATCAGCAATTAACAAATAACCTTTTACATTAATTTAGGGCCACTTCTTAAATCTAACTAGAATTGTAAATGCATTACATTGTATTGTTCTTATGAGAATGTGAGAATTGTAGTGGTCCTTGCAGCACTGGGGCATTGGGTTAATAAATTTTACTTTGAAAACTCAAACCAGAAGATATTATAGCTACTCAGTGAGGATGATATTTGTAAAAAGTCACATTTCTTATCCTTATATCTATATTGCTAAAGCCTCAGGCAACTATGTGGATACAATTTCAGGGAAGTAATTTGAAATAAAATCTACTTTTTTCCGGGGTAATTTAGGTGGTGAAAAGCTTTGTTGTTAGTTTATAAGAGAGATGTGCTGCCATTTTCAGAGGGGGTAATAAGATTGCCATCTTGTATTAAAAAATATAATTACAAATTTTTTTCACTTTACTGCTCAGATGTTAATTAATTCTCTGATGTATGGGTTTTACAACATAAACGTTTTGTTCTAACATCAGAGTAGCCTCTTAGCAATCAAAGTAATCTATTAGTGAGCAAAAATCGTATCTGTTACTGACAGCACTATGCTCCTCTAGTCCAAGGGGGTTCAACTGCTCTCACGATGAGCTTTTGGTGAATGCTGAAAAGATTGATTAAAACACCAGAATTATGTGTCTCGCAGCACAATTAAAATCATTGATTTTCTGCAGTGTTGCTTAAAGGGATTTCTAGCCTCATTGATTGTTTGTCCATTCCAATTTGTTGATTATTTACATGGAATTGAAGCTTTGTTGCGATGACAACTCACCAATGTCAGTGCAGTTTGTACATTAGACTCATTATATCTTCTTGTAAAAAAGCAAGTCTGACTTGGATTTCTTCACATGACCAAACCAAGCTTGTCCACCAACTAGCTAACTGAGGGTGTATTTGTAATGTTTATACAGGTAACACTTTGCATGTTTGTGTTTACACGGTCAGTATTTGCAAATTTACATCAGCACATATGAATCTATCCCTGTAGTTTTTCTGCGAATTTGCTTGAATCTAAGTTCTGCTAGCATCTGATTGGTTAGGTCAACTACATGTAATACAGTAAAATGAAGAAGCGTTGTTACTGTGGAGCTGATGAAGTGTGAAAAACATTAAGATCTGCTCAACAAAGTAATTTGTCTCCATCCAGGAATTTCTTGTTATTTAGAGGGATACAATCACCACATATCGAACCCTCACATTACACCGCCTACAGTAGTTATGATAATGTAGTATTACTTCCAAAGCCAAGGACTATATCACTATCTAACTACATGTTTCCTATGATTACAGGTTAGGTTAGAAAAGCAAAGGTTGTTTTAGTCATGCAACAGAAAACTCAGATTGAACTGATAGTCTAGCTAGCTGTCTGGGTTTACCCTGACTGAGGAGAAGTTAACCATAGTCCTCATAAAATTCCAACACAAAGAAAGCAGAAGGTAACGGACAAAAATTGAAGACATCCGGTGGAATTTCTGGTAGCATTTGAACAATCCCGGAAGTGGAACTTCTTGGAGATAGACTAAACTCATGATGTCTACATGCTTGTGGGTCCAATCCTGTCATGACAAATGTGCTTTTGTGAAGCATTTCCGTCATGGATCTTTCTGAAAGAATGAAGTGTGTTCCTGTGCTAACTAGCTCCACCCTGAAAAACCTTGGCGCAGCTTTTATTTCCATGCACGTCTTCTACAATGTATCATCAGCTGGTGAGGATGCTGACTTTTTGTTGTACTTAAACTTTAGTCTTAGCTTCACTTTCTTAGCATGATGTGTAGAAAGACGCCAAGTGCACATTTTGTTCTTGTTTCTGGACACAGAGCTTTCAATGATAATTTGCTAGTTACAGTAACTAAAATAGTTAAATATGATAGTGACAGTTTCAGCTGTCAAAATATATGTTTGCCAGCTGAAAGTGACAAGCTTGCTTCTGTCTATCATTGTGTGAAAGTTAAACCACAGTATATAGCTAGGACCTTAGGACAGGCCGGTGAACTAAATTTTGGCAGTAAAAATCATCCCAAGCTTGTCACTGAGGACTCTTTGCTCTTATTCATTTTGAAAGAACACCGGACAAGGCGGAAACTTCAACATTCAAAGAACTAAGGTGAAACTTCATCACTTGCTCAGTTAGTCAGGGACAGACTTTCCATATGTAAGACTGTACAAGCTCTGCTGCGGTCCAGCCAAACATTTTCATTGTTAAATCGGACATTGTTATCATTGTAAACTGCAACATACATGAGCAAGGGGGCAATTAGCAACTGGCAATTGCTGTGCAGTATTTGACAGGCTGTGTCAAGTCAATTTTTTAGATTACTGCAGCAAATATGTCTATATTTGTATCTAACTGCATTGGTGTTTATGTAATAACTGTTCTGAACACACACAAGTTGGATGTGAGTTGGCATGCAAGTGTGAAGCATCTTCTACTCCCTATGGTCTGCTGCCGGCCTAACCTTCTGTTTATTTTACTAACAACCTTGGCCCTCTTTTCTACAGTCACCATTAATGATCCCTCTTTTTCCCTGTCCTCTTCTCTACTCTCTATCCTTCCCCCAAATCCTCTTATTTTCCTCTATACTATCTGTTCTCATCTCTTCTGTTGCCTATGGTGCTTCAGCATTTGTGTCATAGCTGCAGTGAGGAGATAGTCTATAACCTTGACGTTCAATTTCTGGGATTGCTCCATTGCCGACAAAAATTTCACCAGCTTTCACTCATTTAGGCCGGGTATCTGTTGCCTTGGGCTTCCTTTGTCTTGGAATTTTAAACTCTGGTTGATTTATTTGGTCTATGGTTAACCTTTTCTCAGATCTCTGCAGGGTAAATATAGACAGCTAACTAGACTATCTGTCCAATCTGAGTTTCTGAGAATTTCTGTTGCACGACTAAAACAACATTTAAGCGTACACTTTCCACCAAAACAAGTTCCTTCCCGAGGCTGTTTTGCAGCAATGCTATCCATGTTTTTTTCTGGGGCCTAGCAACGCCCAAGACAATTGTGATTTGTTTAAAGAAATGCCAATAAACCAAAAATAAAACAGGCCTAATGGCAAGAATGTAGTAAAGTTGACAAAGAAACTACTGCTAACAAATTATACAGACAATTTGCTGCTACACTGTTGAAGAACACTATTGTCCAGAAAGTCCGATGATGTGCCAAATGCCTCACGACATCAGACTCGACAGAAATGAGACAGAAGGATGCTTAAACTGATACAATCACTGCTGATGTGGAGAATAAAGATATCCAGAGAGGAGGTTATGTACTGGTGCTTACTAGTTATCCTTTATGGCTGGTGCTAGTACAACACTAGCTAGATATCTTATCTAGAGCCCTGACAATTGTTCAGTTAGTTCTTTAAACTGTGGCAATGGCTCACTGTCATTGAAAGATATCCAATGTGTTGTTGCCTCCTCTAATCTTAATGATTATTGTTACAGATGTTGTTCTCAGCTTGGAGTTGCAACTCAGTTAAGTTGGTGGTGTGTGTGTGTGTGTGTGTGTGTGTGTGTGTGTGTGTGTGTGTGTGTGTGTGTGTGTGTGTGTGTGTGTGTGTGTGTGTGTGTGTGTGTGTGTGTGTGTGTGTCCGCCCATGAATACTATATTACTATGCCACTCTAATCATATTTCTTCTCTTCACTAAACTACCAAAAGTTTGTGTAGGTTACCAAGCTATGGGATCACAGATAGGAGTTGGCATCAGGCCAACCAGAAGGTGTGGGGAAGTAACTGAAGTTGCTGGTGTATCTGTACTCAGTTCCTTAAGAAGGCTTGCACCACATTCCCTTCGAAGTGGCTAGAGTAGTTTTGTTTTCATTTGTTACTATGGGGACTGGGCTGACCTTGATAATAGATTGTGAATGGGGTAGAGGGGAGGGAGAGGAAGACCATTCACTCAAATCCTACACATGGACAACTTCCCTGCTACGGATACTGTACTGATCACAGGTTCCTGATGTATGATAGTTTAAACAACGGCAGCGGAGTGAGGAAGGGTCTCACATTCACCAGCTAGAATGCACGTGGGGTAAACAACCTAGTCAAAAGAGGTAAAGTTCTGATCCACCTAAAGTCACAGCCCTCAGATATTTTGCCCTTACAGGAAAATCACTTGAAGAGTGGCTCGCATGGCAGGTTAAAAGCAAACTGGATAGGGGAAATTTACCACTCAAACACTTAATCCAAAGCAAGAGGTGTGACCATTCTACTAAGGAAAGGTGGGCCCTTTTTACAGAAAAAAACAATCACTGACAAAGAGGGCCACTATATTATAGTGATTGGTGGAATCCACAACATTTCCCTATCTTTCTACATATATACCACACACATTCCTCTATACTAGGAAAACAATATTTTTAATATTAAATATTGATATATTAATACATATTTTGAATTTGGTGACAAACCACACAAACTACTAGCTAGACAACTCAGAAAAATGGAAAACAACAGAACAAGACACAAGATAAAAGCCCAGAATAATACAATACTTACAAAGCCTAAAGATATCAATGACAGGATTCTTGAATTTGATCGAATTTTATAGATTGTGATTTTTTGAATTCTGACCTCACAATTGTGCTGGTTCTGAGCGCCATTGCCTCCCTAAAGGTTAATAAGACACCTGATCCTGATGGACGTCCAGGGGAATCATACAAAACATTTAATAAAAGGCTATCCCCTTACCTGTTGAAATTATATGAACATGCCCAGATACAGGGTAATTTACCCCCCATATTTATATAGATCTAAATCACAACAACAGCTATCTCATTGCGCTTTTTGTAAAAAAAATCCCTTTCCATTTACGGTCTCCCTAGAAAAATGTACCTATTTTGGAATAGAAGTGACAAAGCAATACTCATCTCTATTCCAGGCAAACTTCCCTCCTCTAATAGAGTGATTACAGACTGGAATTTCCTTCTGGGACACGCTCCCAATTTCTTTAAATGGGAGAATTTATGCTATAGGGCCAGTTGTTCAAAACATTTAATCTGGATCAAAATGATCCGGATGTGCAAATCACAATTTTTGCTATTCAGGATCAGGTAATCCATCTTATTTTTATGCCAGTTTTTCAAAGCAACATTGGACCGGCTCACCCTGATCCAGATACACAGTTTTCAAGATTACCAAATACGGATTACCAGTGCTCTAAATGGGACAACATATCACGATGTGGTTTACCAGTTATGTAAAGAACAGCTAGAAGAGCCAGCATGGGGTCACTGTAAGTGTTTCTTATTTTGAGACAAAACACAAAAATAACATAAACATCTACTTCCATTCATAATTTCTTTTATGACCCCTCATCTGAGCCATAATAAATAAAAAACAAAACCACATTAACAAATACATTGTGGATTTTTTGAAAACGTCTTAAAAAAAAGAAAAGGCTAAAAGTCCAATAGTTAACAAAATAAAGAATGTTCTTCTTCATCTGAGGAGGAGAGAACAAAAATTACTTTTGACAGGCTCATCTCTGATGATTGTTTCTTTGAAATTTATGTACGTGATGAATGAGGGATAAAAGGAATACATTATTTTTGTTTGTTATTGAAATCTGTTGTGTCATGGGGACAATATCATTTACATTTTATTTTTACTTTACCACACTGAATAGCCTAATTGGTAGCCCATGTCTACTTATCACTGTTACAACGGTTACACAGGTCAAGTGCAAAATATAAATGAAAGTACATACACTGAATGATACGAATGTATTATTTGAGCAATTTTAAAGTTTTACTACATTTTCTTCCTGGAACCCACCTTGGAATCCTACCCCCTGTTGGGATCCGGATTATACTGTTTTTTGTTTCAAAGTTATCCAAATCCTACTGACAAGTTTTGAACTACACAAACTGAAGGTTTGATCCAGATTAAAACTAGGATTGGATTCTGTGAATCCGATATCAAATTCCTTTTTTCCCTTCTGAACAACCCATTATCAAGCTTTGATTCAATCCGATGACCAAAATCCTATCAGCTTACCTTTGAACAACTGGCCCGTAAAGATGATTTTCCTGCTGCAATTGTTATACATTTTTCAAAACATCCCAATGTTTCCAAAAAAAATCCTCTATTAAACACCTAGTTTCTGTAATAATTGTAATACTAGCATCTCTGTAGGCAAAGCCAATGGGGGTATTGGCGTTCCCAAGCCTTTTTGCTGTATCACAGGGATTAAGATGTTTACCTTTCGGTTGGACCCATCAATACCAATGTGTGATTGGCTAATGCTGGAGTGGGAAGACTGCTACCTGTATTCTATGGCTGCGGTCCTACTACGCGGTTAAAACAATCCCTGTATAATAACAATCCTATCATACATATCATGATCTGTACCTGGAAACAAATCAAGACCTCCTTTAATCGTAAACCACTCTCTCTTCTGTTACGCATCACTAGAAATCTCACGTTTGTCCCCACCAGTCTGGATGGAGCCTTTACTATGTGGAGTGAGAAGGGTGCCCAATGTACTGGTGACTTATACCTGGGAGGCCTTTTTGCTTCATTCACACACCTACAGAGGAGGTATGAGCTGGGGAATAATAACTTCTTTCGTTACCTACAAGTTTGTGACTATGTTTGGAAATACTTAAGACATTTTTAAACTGATTCACAATCTAAAATAGATAGCTGTCTGAGATTGTCTCCTAACGAAAGTAAACTGATATGCCGCGTCTATAACAATCTCTTATTGATAAGATCCCTTTTGACTGAAGATTATAAATGTAAGTGGGAAGAGGAACTTTGAATCTAATCCAGATGATTTATGGAAAGGAAGTCTTGAAAAAAACATAATATAAGACATTGTCTTGCCCAATTTAAAATTATACATAGGCTTCATTACTCGAAGGTGAAACTACATAACACGTACCCGGAGGTGTCACCTATGTGTAATGAAGTGCAACTCTTCCGCAGCAACACTTCTCTGTAGTTTTGCTCTTGCCCAAGGGCTGTTCTGGATTGATACATGTAACATTATGTCTGAGGTCATTAATACTTTAATCAAACCTGAGCCTCTGTTCATCATTCTTGGAATATTGGAAACCTTCAAGCACAGCAGCGTTTTCTCTCTTATTGTTTTAGAATAGCAAAGAGATTAATCCTCATGGAAGAGCACAACTGTACCTACCTCTAAGATGCGGTTAGAGGATTTAACTAACACATATCATATATCATACCTCAAAACAACAAATCCAGTACAACCGTCCGCATCCTAGCCCACAATATATGATAATTGTGATGGTTTTAGAGTGAAGGTCTCTGATGTCTCTGTGAGGGAGGGTGGATTGGGTGGAGGTGCTGTACATGTGAAGGGGTTAGACGGGCGGTTAGGGGGTTGGGCTAGTGTGGGGGATAGTGTTCAGCCTGGTGGTGTTCTTGACACCGTTTTTGTATTGTTGTTTATCTTTGCCCTGTTTTAATGTTGTACCACTTTAAGTTTACTGTTTATTAGATTTTTTTTAAATTAGTTGTAAAAACGATTCACAGAATGTACAAGGGAATTGTATGTTAAATCATATTTTTTAATAAAAAGGTGTTTGAATAAAAGATAAGGGGAAAAAGAAGTGTGACAAACCATCTACACCAAGAATGTACTTATTTTCTTTTATTAAATTTTTATTATGCAAGTCTTACAAAAGCTGCATGCTAAAATGTTGACCAGTACAACATACAATCAATATGAGCTTGTTGTATTATAAATCATGACAATATAGTTTGTACATGACACATTTATTTGTAATCAAAGCGGTTGTTCTAACTGAACGAACAAATATTAAAAAAAAGAAAAAAGAAAAAAGAAAAAAGGTAAAATTAAAAAGTTAATTCAGATAAGAAACCACCAGAAAATGATTCTTACCAGCATCTTATGAAGTGTACATGGTATGGAATCAGGGCAATATGGCAAGAGCCACATTGGAGATAATTTACTTATCTGCCATATTGCAACATTTGGGAAGGCCTATGATTCCCTTATGAATCCATGTATCCAATCCGTAAGCTACCACAAATCAATGCATTGAAAGAAGTCCAATTTTTTGCTCAGTGGAAACATTCACTGTGAAATTTGCCTATACATACTGTATATATGTATATACTGTATGTATGTATGTATATGCATCTACACACACTGTATGTTCTATAAACTGCATGTGTGTGTTTTTTTCTTTCTTTCACTGAATATAATCATGGCAGCATCACCTTTCCCTCAAAACGTATTTGCCAAAGCATACTGTATGTATGAATGCAATTTAATAGGAGAAAAGGTTAGTGCATGACAACTTTTTTATGATCAATTACAGTAAAATACACAACAAGAATGCCACAGAAACTGACTGCAGATTTCAGACTTCTCTCCCATTTATGTCACAAATTAGTTTATGATTCATGATGCATAAAAACTTTAGGACCTAAGCTGAGTAACTACATTTCTGCCCGTATTGGATATTTTTAAAGAAAGTTGCTTTTATTAACGCAGGTCACAAAAAAAAGATGAATATTACATCTAGAACAGCAAGAGCTAAATGGCTTTTTGACTCAGCGCCTTCTGCTGTATGGGTTCAGATACTCTACTCTATTAAATCAAACTTGTGCGATGAAACTTCAAAGTTTATATAAAACTTTCCTCTTTCACTTGGACAAAATATTGTCTTCCATTATGGACGTTGCTGCCATGAATTTGTCACACACCCATGACTTGAATTCACCTATCAATGAATAGGTTAGGACTCTTTCACATTGCACAGCTTCTTAAGCAGCAGTGGCTGTAAGGAAGATGAGAAAGCTCTTGTTCAAAATGAAAATGAATAATTCAAGTCATTTTATGTTACAAAAAAAAAATACAGATTGAAGTTTGTTTATAGTGATGAAAGAAATGAACCCCTACTGACTTTTATTCCTCACAGCCAGAATCTGTAATCCTGATTCACTTCCCCAGAGTGAATGTACTCCTCACCTCGCTGTGACATTTTCAAGAGCACCATCATTGAATGCAGTTCAACTGAATGAAATGTACCATGAGCAAACACTGAGGTACCTGACAATGTGGAAACGCAGCGGGGATGTTTAAGGGTGAGAGGATCTCAGCAGCCAAGCGGTGTATTTAAACATTGGGGGCAATAGAAAAGGTCATCTCTCACCTACACTACACAGAGCCCATCTTGCATTTCAGCAGGAACAATCTCTCTCCATGCCAGTTTGCAGCGGGGCTTCTTTAACACAGGATAACATTTTTACTCCTCCACAGAGAGGAGGGTGGAAGTGTGATTTAAAAAAAAAAAAAGCTTATTCATCATTTTCATTAACACAATGACCTCAGCATAAAGTTGGCAAATGCATCACTACCTATTTTCCGTAATGGTTTGTAAACAGTTCTAGCCAATGAGTGTGGATTGTTTCAGCTGAAATGACTTGAATCTCTAGCAGATTGTATCATGTTATGATACTGGTTGAAAACACTGAATTCAAGTGATAAAATAATATGTAAAATAACATTTAGTGAATACATAGGGTGAGCCTAACAGGTCCCAGATTAAAATGTTAATGCAGCTAATGAGCCATGTAAAAGACATGATACAGATATATATATATATATACCTGTAAACCCCGCTAAACCAAATGAAAAAACAGAACAGCGCTGTTACTGTTACTGTGACTTTGAGGGACTGAGCTAGTAGTCATGAGAAGTCACCGGTGGATTTTCAAAAAAAGGGTTTTAAAAGACAAACACTACCAGCTAATTTACAAATAAAACAATTAACCTTAACCAACATTAACATTAACATTAACCAAAATAAAAGCACCAACACATTTGTAGACAAAAAGTATTCAATCTCAAAATGATGTGCAACGTTTTGTTGCGGTATCCTTGTTGAACTATATGTTTCCTCGGAGCAGTGGGAAACAGTGTGCAACCAGCTTTGAGGTATGTTTTATGTCGTTTGGTGGACGTGTCAGGTGTGAGACCCAATCAGCAGCGCTGTGTATGTAAACTCATGGTAATACAAAGGCAGTGTAGGGTGTTCACAGCATCACCATTTATTTTAAATAAACGGTTTGTTACGTTTTGTCGGGGCTGAACATGTCCAAAATCTCTTGCCTAAAACACACAATCCCCCCTATGATGTGGTGGGCACTTGGTACATTCTGAGTGGCCACTTCCTGTATTTAAGAGCTCTGCATCTTTTGCACCAGTTTGCCAAGATGTCTTCCAGCAGTGACAGCCTCAGCAAGGGTAACTCAAAGACATATTGGAACAAAGGCAAACTCATCTAAAGACACACTAGAGTGTGACTGTACAGAAGTTAACTAAATGTGCACGAGTAAGTGCATGAGGTCTAAAAGTCAACAAACTCAATGAGTAGAAGATTAACTACTAAGTGTAAACTATATAAGTATTATGAAGGGGGTTAAACCACATTTACATCAGCTGTGTGGCAGCAGGGGCGGCCATCACAGTTCCTGTAGACTCTGATATACTTGCATCTTTGCTCCCACTGGATGAATGATCCAGTCCTCAACAAATTATTTTTCAATTGTTTGTTGTAACCCCATAACATGTAGAAGGCATGACATGAACTTTGGAGATAGCATTTATAGTAAGCTGGTCCGCTGGGCATGCTAACATTTGAAGCTTATGTTAGACCAGATAAACCATTTAGACCATTCATTTTACTGTTATTTGGGTCATTAAATGTGAAGTCTCTCTCTTGTTAGAGCACAGTGTTTCAGCACGCAGAGGAATCCAAAGCTTGACAGGCCTGCTGTGACTATGGTTGCTAAGCGATGATTGGATAATTGCTGTTCTGACCGGGGTATTACTAGGGTTTCTAATGAATGAAAATTAAATTATTTGCATGCATCATACTCTGCTGTTATGAAATGCATCTGATTTGACTGTGTTTTGTTGGAGGCTGTCATCAAACACAGAGCAGAATCATTGGTGGCTGTGATTCTGGCTTCACACTCTCAACCTCAATCCAAAAAAAAAAAATCTGTTTTTGTGGTTGTTTGACATTGGTGAATCTAACTCCCCCATCAGGGGTGTTATGACCCACAGAGTGTCACTCCACAGTGATATGACACCACTACCAAGTGGCTAATGAGGTCAAATGACGAATTACACAGTCAGTTTAACCCAGGGGCTTGGGGCTTTAGAAATAGAAAATATTGCACATGGTATGCTAGTCAAATCCAGGTCACCTGTGAAGCAGAAAGTAAATGTCTTCTTCATGGCTGATCATATGGACGGGGCAGCGGAGTATAAGACATGTAGAGTAAGCACCAGGACAAAAGATCTGATGAAAAGAGCTAAGAAAATTGCCATCTCATAACTACTCAATATACTATAACTAGAGCAGAAATCTGCAGACCAAACATAGCAATTCAGCAGACATTTAGGTTCATAGACAGTGCAGCTGCCCCTCTTGGGCTGAGATTAATTGCTGGATGGATAAAGCCACAGTGATTGACAGATGAGTTGCTGCATTGAGGAGACATGAGAGAGATTAATGTGGAGTAGTTCAAAGGGAAATTAGCATTGGGCACTTTGAAGAACTCAAACAAAACTATGCTAGAATCAAACATTTGATGTTTATCTTGCAAAATATGATTTTGGTCGTCAGCATTAGGAACACTGGGCGATTTATTGAGGTCCCAGATGTGCAGGGTTTTGTTCTGACTGTGCATTCAACCCAGATATCCATGCAGTATTAACTTCTCTATGTATTGATGCATCTATTTAACTGTGGCAATGTGTAGGCTACTGAGTATTGTGTGGTGTAGTGGCCTTGCATTTTATTAATTCATTTTTATTGGAAAGTTTTTCATTTCAATTTTATTAATTTAATTCTTCACTCAAAGGAAATTGGAGCAGATATTATTTTCATCTGTAAATGTGATAGAAGACGGTGGTAACAAAGCACATTTGACCTTCTGGATGTTCTATACAATATACGGACTGTTTAACCACATAGTGAAGTCAATGTAAATTGCACTTAGTTTTCCTGACCCTTCATCACAGGGTGGCAGTCATTATAGAGTAATAACTGCACAACCTCTTCATCCCAGAACATTAACAGTTCATCTCTAACCAGTGTTGGTTAGCCACAGCTGTGCAAATGTATACTATAATTGAACATAATTTATGATTATTTGCATATGTGAACTTCAAACGTTGATAATACAGAGCTAAAACAATTAATCAATCAATCAAACAGTCGTTCGACAGGAAATCTATTTGTTTCAAAAATGTGCTGTTCCAAAATATCAACTATATTTAGGTTTTCTACTGTTGATTGGACAAAACAAGGGATGTGTTGGGTGCATTTTGATTTTATCTTCTGTCATTTGAGACCAAACGATTAACTGGTTAATCAAAAACCTTATTGGCCGATTAATTGATAAAGAAAAAAAACTGGCAACTTGCAAATACTTAGTGTCAGTATTTTTTTGTCAAATATAGTTTTCTTTTACTATTTGTCATTTTGCAAAATAAAAGATGGCCTAGTGCATTTTTGTAGGCAAGCACAGGATGTATAATGACATGCTGCATTGCAAACTAACGAAGGCACCTCAACAAAAATGAAGCCACAGGTAGTTTATGGGCTATCATCAGATGGAATTATTTTCCCACTGGCCCCAGGTGCTGGGCCAGAATAAAGACAGTCTATCACCAGAGACCCAGACAGCTACTGTAGCATAAACAGCAGCTCAAAATTTGCTCATGGTCAGAAACAACCGTTTCTTGTAACTGGGTCCTGATTAATGAACTACAAGGCAATGTGAATGACAAATAAATGAAGGCCAACAAACTGCTCAATGCCTCACTAATAAGGTTAATTTGAGTCCCACCAGGCAGGAAGCACTAGCCTAAGTATTTATCCGTATTAGCGTTGTCCCCTGTTACACTGACAAAAAGACACGGTGCTGGCAGTGTCATTAGAATGACACAAAGTAGAAGGTAAAACCCCATTTTTGCTCATCAGGTCTGAGCCAAATGAACAATCTGCAATCACAAGTTACTTGTTGCTTTGTGTATGCTACACGATAATGTACTTTGTTGTGACTGCTCGTTTGCACGTTTTAAGTAAAGCTTAAAAGTGGAGCTTTGATTTTTGGGAAAACAAGCCGGAGAAAGCGAATTGATTAAATCCAAGCTGGACAATGAGCAATCATGACATTTAATTGAAGATGAAATGGCAAAGAGAGCAGTACCTGTGTGATGTATTGATATGTTTACCTGTCCATGTAGTCGTGCGTGTGCTGCATTTTAAACATGTGGTTCCTGGCCTGCATGGGTGTCCCATTTCCCCGAACAGATTACAATTACAAATTTAGGTTAGGCCGACACAGCACAACAGTCATCTTTTGCCAAATGATAGACTTCCTTAATTAAAAACGGCAGACTTTGAGGTTGCTGTTGAATGAATTCTTTCTCTGAGACGCTCCCACTGCCTCGGCGCCATTCAGTCAAACAGTTTTTAGATGCTGGAGAGCTAAACCAGAGGCTGCTGTTAAATTCACCAGGGCCACTGTTGCATACAGTGGGCCAGATAAGCCTCATTTGAATAATTCCCTTTAGGTTACGCTGTTTTATCTCCGAGTTTACCCATCAGAAACGTGTGGTGTTGTGCTTATAAAGTTGTCAGACACCACAGCACCACTATTAATCAATAACCAGCTTTGGGCACTGCATTGTATTTTGGTCCAGATATTATGGATGTCCCCTCAGACTGTGGGCTTTGTAGAGAAATTGACATTTTAAATTCATTTCAACCATGTTGTGTTTGTGAAATTTTGGGGAAATCAAAGCGAGCATTGTGGGCTTCGAGCTCCATGGAAGTTGATTGTACAGTGGCCATAAAGTGACTAAGCTTCAGTTCTTGTGTTAGGGGTCTAAATCCCAAATCCATTTAATTGTTCTGTATTTCAGATTAGCAGGAGCCTATTAGTTGAAAAGAATCCTGAGACTTCCCACTCCCACACGTATTCTCAAAGTCAGCATGGCTCCTGCATTACCTGCATTACCTGCTGTAAAAACCAAACACTTTTAGAATAGTGAGTAACAGGCCCATCTCTGGGATAGGATGTAATTAAGAGCAGGACGTTAGATTGTGGTGCGTCTTTATCTACAAAATCTCAAGAGGGGTTTAGAATAAAATGCACGAGAATGAAAGACCAAAAAAGAAGTCTGTCAGGGGCATAACAACACTACAAATGGAGGAGGATATCTGATTTACAGTGTATTTTAAGCTGATCCAAATTGTCCAGCGGATGCTAACCAGTGACATTAACACACACACACACACAGACACACACACACACACAGAGGGGGCTGGGTCCAAGATTGCCTCTGCAGCAGGAGTATCTGAAGATGGATATTGTATGCTAGGTGCCAAAACTATTTTGGGAGCCTGAGCCCCTTGACTTGTCCCTGGGCACCCTCTGATCAGCTTTGTCATCAGGTGTGAGAGCGGCTACACATTGCATACATCCTGACACTCACACCCCAGGAACGTTACGGGGTCTTTGTCACTGTTCTGCTGGGGGGGGGGGGGCTGAAATAGAGAAAGAAAAGGAAAAAGGGTTTCTTCACTTTTCCTATCCACTTCTTGTAAATAAAATTGAAAACATGGAGAGGTAAGGGGAATATGAAGATGTTGTCCATGATAACCTTGAAGTGGGCTGTATTTGAGTCTACATCCCAAATACAATAAAAACATAATAATGATGGTAAAAGCAAGAATTTTAACCAGACTGTCGGTGAGCAAAAGCAGAATGAAAGCAGTGCTTTGATACTTCTAGTTGTTTAAACTAAATGCTGTATTTCTCCAGTCTGTATCATTCTGCAGCTAATTATTCCATGTTTGATCACGCTGATGGATAGAACTCACCCTTTGACATATTTGTGCTTCTTTAGTCCATTTCCATTTTATATCTAATTGTCTTTTTCTGCTTAGCTTTCCATTTCCTGCAGGTCTCCACGAGCTGAGCTGAATTCTGCGGAGCGTGCGTAGCCTATACTGTTACACACACTCACGTAAGCACACATAAGCGCTTCTTCTGTACTCTTTCTGGTGTGTGTGTGTCTGTGTGTTCGAGTGCGTGCGTGCGCGCGCGTGCAAGTCGTGTCCTGGAGAAGTTTTGAATGCGTGCTTCAGAAGTACGCGAGGATTGTGGCGCATCGTACGGCTCAGCTGTGGTGATGAATGAACGGAGAAGGAGGGAGATCATACATTAACTCCCGCTCTCTGCGGGGACTCTCCAGTTGGTAGAAGACAGGACCGGGATGCAGAACAACAGCTTTTAGAGCAAACGCGTCAAATGAAACCCAAACGAAAATCCACTTAATTGTGTGGGCTACCCAACCCGGTGTTTTCCAGGGGGTTTTACGCACCGCAAAAGAGTGAAGAGAACGCTGCAGAGATGAGTGGTGCGTGGTTTCACATGCTCCTGAAGGATCCGCTCTCCTGATAAAGGGACCAAAGAGGACAAAACAGGGCTGTCCATGATATTTTCCCAAAGATTGCAAAGGTGGAGCGATTAGAGGAGGGCTGATGACGGGACTATTAATCCTTTCAGTGCATCAAAAGCACCAAAGGGAATTAGAAACGCTCGGATGGAAATTGGGCGAATGTTTACAACTGTTTCTGGTTTTATATGAAACTGGTGATTAGTTAATCTGCGAGGATTTTTTTTTCTTCCCATTGAAAATTTTGTTAAGGAGTAAATTCGCTTGTTTGTTTTTTTCCACCGAAAGGTTGTATGGTATGAGCCGGAGTAAATTTTCAGAAACTCTCATCTCAATCTTTTTTTTCTTCAAGTATTCCTAAATCTAAATGGAATTAGTTGAGTCTGAAGCCGTTTGTGAAAGGAACAGACATGGTACATGGGCACATCTTCCATCACGGTAAGACATCCATGTTCATCATCTGAAGCACACTTGCTCTAAGCTCTTATTGCTTGCTTGTACCCAATCGAAGCAGAAGTAGAGTAATCCTTTAATCGGCGTTAACGGACGCTAAATATCAAAGCAACAGCTTAAAAGTCAAAATAGGAGCAGAATGGCGTTGAAACGAATATCATGGGGGGATACAGACATACTGCATCCTGCAACCTGTAACTTGAAGGTCACTGCAAGTTCTTGTAGGGTTTCCTTTTCTTTCTTTCTTTTTAAATGAACTTCACTTTGTGGGAAGGAAAGACGTCTTAAGAAAACTGATTTGTGACAACTCATCATAAAGCCTTTGGCCTAGATGCTTTGGTAGTCAGTCGCTTTTATCCAGTTTTTCAGTTTGATAAGTATTAGTCAATTTTAGGTCCTTTTCTTTATTGTTACCATTTGTAGTTAATTTGGTCATTTTAGGTCAGTGTCTTAGTTTTTTTTTAAATTCATCTTTAGATACATTAGTCATTTTAAGTTATTTCATGGTCATTTTTGGTTTAGATTTCTTTAGTTATTTCTTTTTATTATTATTTGATAATTTTTGTCATTTCCTATTCCCTACCATTCGCTCATTTTTGGTTATTTTCATCATGTGTTTTTATTTTCTGGTTATAAGTACTCTTTTGGTCGTATTGTACTTTTTTAAAGTGATATTGAAATAGTTAATTTTATGGAAGGGGTTTGGTGAATCACTCATTATGTGTTTGCACAGAGTTACAGTACAGGCTTGTTGGCTGTGTTCTCAGCTATTTGGAGTCTATTAGCGCTATAAATGCTTCTGTGTTTTGACATTACAGAATATATTATTGATAATATGCCAAGAATTACCTGTTACTGTGACTAGTTGGGTATTGTGTGTTGTGTGGTGATTCTTTAATGTGACTGTCAGACATGGGCCTACATTAGCATTTATCATTAGCATAACTCATAAAACCTAGAACCTGAAAGGTTCTCCTTGATGACTCAACCCTCCATCAGCTGAAATCACGCTGTAGACAAAACAGAGGAAATCCCCGAATAAACATGTGCATGTCACAGTTTTCTTGTCTTTATGTTCTCACAGTTGTTGCAAGTCTTCTCATACTTGGGTTGTCTGGGGCAACAAGGAAGGACACAGCAGGTAATCTCCATCACTACAGCTGCACATCTGTACTCCCTTAATATCCTCTTTAGAATCTCTCACTTTGTCTTTTTCTTATTGCTGTTTCTACTTTAAGGGAAGAACAACTCTGGAGTGAAGCCTGCAGGTCAATGTGGAACTTGGGTAAAAGAACCAGAAGGAGGGCTCTTCACTTCTCCCAATTACCCAAACAAATACCCCCCAGACACAGAGTGTGTTTACATCCTTGAAGGTAAATGCTGCCTTTAAAAATGCGACGTGATTCAGCTATTGGTTCTCAAGCTAAAGCATTTCTGGGGTTATCATGTGGGGGAAATCACAGTATATTTTTAGACTGTAATAAAATGTTATGGTCTGGACAGGCTGGTATTTTTCACATTAGGAGGTGTTATATTATTGATCAACACAGATAATTAGGATATTAAAAATCCCCAAAGTGAATGCTGAGGCTAATAACTATCACAGTACTGGTGTTTTAGAGTTAGATTGACTAACAGCCAGGATTGGAAGTATTGAGCATTTGAGCGTGTTGATAATGAAACGGGTTGGAAGTGCATTAATGGAAGCATGACTAATATTTCACTCTCTGCTTGTGTTAGTTGGTAATTATTTCCATTGTATCTTCCAGCTCCCCCACGACAGTGTATTGATCTACACTTTGAGGAGAACTATTCAATCGAGTCCTCTTGGGAATGTAAATTTGACAACATCGAGGTTCGGGATGGACCGTTTGGCTTCTCCCCGATACTCGGACGGTACTGCGGTCAGCACAGCCCGCCTGATATCAGGAGTAGCGGCCGATATCTGTGGATAAAATTTGTTACAGATGGTGAATTGGAAGCGGTGGGATTTTCAGCAAGATACAACTTTACTGCAGGTACATTTTTGTAGTTCTTTTTACCTTACTGCTCTAGTCAATTCACCCTTTTCTTTGTGAGTAGATCCATGTTGTAGGTTTAACAGCAAGGGTGCGAATGAAAAACAAACATCATCCAGGGAGTTTTCCCCTGTGGGAACCTCTTGCAGTTTTATTGATTATCTGCACACACTCTGTATTTCCATTGGCAATAGTCATTGCCTGGGACACTCTCGTGACTAGGCTGTTATTTCTTCTTTCTCTTATATCTGGAGTGACGTGGAGCAGTGTCAGATTTGAATTCAGCTCAGGTGCACCACTCCTCAGTTTACAGGGCTGGAAGAAGCCGAGGGAGCGTAGCAAACTAATCGGTATTGTCAAACACAATCGTGGCAATTACAGTGTTTTAAGCCTAGGCTTTCTTAATTTGCCTTATCTGTGGTTGAGATCCCATTACTGAAGCAGTGTAAGGATTGATGACAAGGAACCAGGGCTTGACCAAGATTGAATATTCTTTCACCTATACTCGACTGGGTTTAATAACACTGTCAACGTTTTTTGGTGTGTTTGGTCCTTGAAAAGCACAGTGCCAGGAAGCACAAGCAGTTTGTCAATTTGCCTCCACATCCACTGCACCTTCAGGGGGTATTTTACCATCGGAGATTTGAATGTGTCATTGTTTCTAGATAAACAATTATGCAGTACATCAACCTTTCATCCCGAAAAACATGCTGCTAGCTGTTGAGAAAAAGGTAACGAGGGACTATAGATTTCTCTCTTTCTCTAGTCTTAACCCCTAATCAAAGCACTTTTACACAGTAACGGAACAATTCACACACTGTGGCTGCCATACAAGATGCAACGTGCTTATCAGAGAAACATTGCAATACATTTACACACTGATATTGCAGCATCGGAAGTGAGTCAGGGTTCAGTGTCTTGCCCGAGGATCCGTTCACATTGGACTGCAGGGACAGGGATCTATCTGCCAACCTTCCGATTGGCTTCCCCTCCACCACCTGAGCCGCCCCTGTGTGTGTTACTATCAAGAAATCAGTATGCTGAAGCTCTTCATGGGAAATCACAGTGAACATGTACAATCAATGGAAATGAAATCTACTGAGGAATAAAACAAAGGACCATGGATTGTTAAGCAGAAATACTGCTACGTTTCTGACATTTGCAAGTAGAAGTTGAATTGCTCATGTAAAACTACACCAAGAGAAAGCTGCTGTATAGCTCAAAGTATTCAGCGCAACAGCTACAGGCAGTCAGATACAGGAGAGAGAGAGAGAGAAGGCAGTGTCATGCATGGATATATTTTATGCTGCGTAATAGAGATTGCAGTCTGCTGAATCTCTTATCTCACAGCTGTGTTATACACATCAGCTCTACTAATTTGGATTTGATTTAGGTTATTTGACTATAAAGACATTTATTACCTCCGCCAAAGAGGTTACATTTTTGGCTCGGTTTGTTGGTTGGTTCGTCTGTCAGCAGGATTACAGGAAAACTACTGGCCCGGTTTTTATGAAACTTGGTGGAATGGTGTAGTATGGACCAAGACCCATTACATTTAGCGTGGATCCAAAGTACACAAATTTTGTATTACTTTTATTAACATTGCGAGATGGGGCATTTGTGTGGCATTCATGTGGTTTCGGTGTAATTGGGTTCCCGATTGCATTAACGCTGTGAATTGGGCATGCCTGGGCTCTCAGAGTGCTCTTCTAGTTGCAGATGTGTATGTGACTTTGTGCTCTTCAGCATCAAGGCTAGTTAAGTAGCTTTACAATAATAATACCAATTATATCATTGAATGGGTAGCATTTGGGCTCATGTTAACTATGCTACCTTTTTAAACAAATAGTTTGACATTTTAGAAAAAACATTTTTTCGATAAATTTAAGTGTTAGATGAGAAGATTAATACCACTTTCACCTTTGTACAGTAAAAACGAAGCTACTGACAGCAGTCGGTTAGCTTAGCACAAAAGCTGAAAACCAACAGAAAGCTAATTTTCACTTTGCATCATTGGACCTGTTTTGCAGCCCATGTACCAGCTGCACATACGTTAGAGGTGTGTGTGTGTGTGTGTGTGTGTGTGTGTGTGTGTGTGTGTGTGTACTGTAGCTTTAAATTCACCAGGCAAACATCAGAATTGATCTTTTCATCTTACTATAAGTAAGCATATTTCTCCAAAATGTTTAATCACTTCTTTAATAAATGATTCTCATTTACTACTATATTTTTATGTTCACATCTAGATGACACGCTTGTCCGGGTTTCCTGATGTAGTAAGGGATAGTCTGGAAAACTCTTCCCTCATTAAAGTATATTAATGCGAGAAAGTTCACTACAAAAAATCTGATACACAGAAAGAATAATAATTTATTTCCACCCTCGATAGTCAGAGATAAAGAACCCATTTCTGTGATGTGCAATTGAAGTATTGTTTCCTCTGCTTCTCTCGGGAATTAATTGAAAATTTGCTGAGAGGAAAGAAAAAAAAAACTGCCTCTCCACTTGATATGGCATATGATTTACATAATTAAAGAAGATAAAAGTCTGTAACTAGCTCGACTTGATACTCTGAAATCTGTGAATAGTGTCTCACATCTGCAGCTGCTCTTCTAACCCTGCAAATTCACACAGCCTTCCTCTGATGAATGGGAGAGAAAAAAGAGGCAACTAGGGTGACATGAATCAGCTCCACTTACTCTCTTTCCTCAGTCCTTTGAGGCGCAGAGATAAAAACTCTGATGCCTCTCCTTCACATTCTGCTACTGTCCTCCCAGAGCCTCGTGCTGCTGATGACTAATCCGCTGAGTACAGCAGCCAGTGGATAAAGAAGCAGGGACTGGAACCTTACAATATCCAGTGTCATATTAAATGTTGACAAAGCACTTTAAGTCTGCAGATGTTATGTGTTCAATGTATGTGTGCCTCAAGCTTAGTCTTTTCTTGCTTCACAGAACTTTACATTACATTAGCCTATTTTTACCTCTGGAAAACGCACTGTACCCTGTTTTTTCAAGCGTCTAAGGCCTACATACTATACTCTCTCCTGAATTGATTCAGCTACAAAGAGTTTGAGGCCTACATACTATACTATATCTTGAATTGATTCAGCGGATACCAGGCGGAGTGGAGACCATGTGGGGGGTTGCATGTGCAACTCACTTTAGCCACCTGACTGATTTGATGCAACATGCTGCCCAGTGAACACTTAAAAGAACAGTTTCAACAATATGCTAAATGTGCGTATTCACTTTTTTGCTGGGACTTAGATCAGATGATTGATACCACTTCACTGATTGATTCAAAATTCAAAGTGTACAATTTTTCACACAGTTTTGTACAGATTACACAAACAAGACAACACCAAGACTAGTCGGACATTGCCAGACCTTCCTCCACAGCTCTGCGGAGGAGGGTCTGGCGAGTCCACATAGCATTCCAGGATGGGAGAAAACTGTTCTCTGATTTATTGGCATTTCTTTAAACTAATCACAATCATCTTAGGCGGCGCTAAGCTCCATACGGAGCCAAAGTGCAGCTGCAAAATGGCCTCGGGAAGGAATTGTTTTAGTGGAACATGTCTAAGTTGTCGTGAAAACAGAAAACTCAGATTGGGCAGATAGTCTAGCTAGCTGTCTGCATTTACACTGCAAAGATCAGGAGCAGTTGAACATAGTCCTCATGTATTAACCCGAGTTTAAAATTCCAACGCAACAAAAGTGGAAGGTAACCGACAACCAGTCTAAAAAGAAGGACATCCGGCGGAATTTACAGCGGCACCTTAACAATCCCGGAAGTGGAACGTCATGGATATAGACTACACCAAGACAGGATGCCATGCTTTATGACGCATGCAATTTGTATTTGGATATTTGATCAGCATGAGGGGAAAAAATGCAATGTGTAAATGCGTACATCGGGATCGGAAAACAATCAGATCAGCAAGCCCACATCTTAAGGTTAGGGTTAAGACACTTCCCTTGACACTGGCATGTGCTACGTTTATTGACAATTTCTTAAGCCCCACCTGACCAAAATGATCCTCCCTGAGATCTGGTCACAATACGGAAGAATCAGAATAATGATATCACTAAATAATAGATGTAAATCCAAAGGCCTGTACACTGGATGTCAGTATCCAGATACAAATCGCATATTAAACACCAAGTACAAACATGGCCGTAGACAAAGCTAGATTTGCTGTTTTTGTTCCAGTCTTAGCTTTATGCTAAGCTAAGCTAACTGGCAGTTCATGTTTACTGTACAAACATGGATGTGGTATCAATCTTTTTTATCTTGGCACGAAAATGAAGAAATGTCAAACTGTTCCTTGAGTGCATATTCGTACACCATTAGTGAGTCTAAAAAATGCCAAGCTGCATTACACGTAACCTTAAAACATTCTTCTAATGCCACTTTGAAGCATCATGCAGAGCCTGCTGTAAATGTACAGCAGCAGTCATCTCGGTCTACTGCTTCACAACCAGGTCCACACATTGGCATCGGAAAGGGCTCGTATACTCAGGCCAAGGCTGTGTTTAAATTCGAAAAATAAATGCTGGGATGAGTTCTATTTTTATTGTTTCATCCTGTCAGTCTTTGTGATTATTTGTATTTTGGAGGCACTCTATGGTGGGACAATAATTTAGTTTTGAAATAGTGGCAACTTTAAAGTGAAAGTGAGATATTGGGCCACTGTATTTGTCATTATTCTGACGGAATACATTCCTACAGGAACAATAATTTAGTTTTGAAATAGTGGCAACTTGAAAGTGAGATATTGAGCCACCTCCTTTGTCATTATTCTGCCCAAATGTATTCACGGTGGAACAATAATTTAGTTTTGAAATAGTGTATGCGCTAATATCATGTCATGTCGTGATAGAAATACAACCAAAGCATAATGAGTCATTTTCAGCTCTTTGTCATTAAAACCAGAACAGTAACAAGCTCCATAGCACGTGAAGTTGCTTGCTGTAAAATTCACATCTTCTCTGGAGTTCAGTGGCACAGCCAAGGTGTTACATTGTGTCAAGCAGCCTTATAGTACTACTGACTCAAATTTGCAAAAGTTGAATCCAGGTTGTGCAGCGCGGGAAATTATTGAATGGAGGAAGCTTGTGCAAATGTCTGTGTGCGCAAGGCTGTTGTGGGATTTGAGCAGCATTCTGCTTTTCAGTTTGTCCTACAACGCCACGACCATAGAACCCTGTGCACTGGTAGATCAAGTGGTGTTTCTGCACCTCAAGCCAGAGCAAATAGAAGCTGAAAGTTCTCTCTCTCTTGCTCCCTGGCTGTGTGCAGAGCCAAGACCTGGTGGTGAGGCAGATGCAGCTCTATGGAGACTTGGGCTGTACTTGCATTTCAAAAAGAGTTTATATATCTTTTTATTGAAAACATTACGTGGAAAAGAAAATATATTTACTGCATACTATATACTGCATACTAATTGGGGCCAATTGGTTTGCAGCTGCTTCTTAGATGTGAGATTTTTGTTTGTCTGTGAATACATTTAAAGAAAAAATAAATCCTAAATGGAATTTGTGTAATTTTGAGAATAGAACATTTTTGTTTTTAAATGCATTCTGTTATTACATTAGTGGTTGGCAAGTGTGGACTGTGAAAAATGCTTGCTAAAATTCCACAGACCTTTTAATCAAGCGTTTGAAATTTAAATTTCTCATGAAAAGAAATCTTTTTTTTTTATACCCGAGGCACCTTCGGTAGCATTGCTTCTGTATGTTTTCTTAATTTAGCATTCAGGCCTTGACTAATGTATCTATAATCAAGATGACACTGATTGATATAGGAGCCTTATTGCCAGAACCAAGCTCTAACTGGACTGAGAATCATTTTGGAATGAAATGAGTCAAATGGCATTTAAGATTATAGCTGGAATAGGATATATGGGTCTATCATAAAAGAGGCAGAGCCATGAGATTGAACCTAGATGGGCTCAAACTGGAAAATTGAAAATTGAACCGCAGAGAGTGACTATTCGCTCTTGGAAGTAGCTGACTTCGGCAGCACCATTGCCCCACAGAAAGTTCAGCGACTTCTCAGTTTCACATCTGCCTCCAAAGTCATTTGCCAGTGGCAAAACCCGACATTTAAATGTTTGAGTTGCTTTTTTGTTCAATTGCATCCCCTGACTGAACTCACAGAATGACGTTTCCAAAGACACTGACATTCACCAGATTGGCAGGAGGCATGTCATAAGTCATGATGATTATCATTTATTGTATTTTAAGATAACTTGAACATACTCTCCAACACACATAGTATAAGACAGCAGTAGATTTAGGAAAGTAGGTTGAAATGTAGACTGCAGTGTGTAAAATAGATAAAGATGCTGATGAGATTTACATCTTGGGCTCTTATTCTGAAGATGCAGATGTTTTATAAAAAGTCAAGATTTGGAAAAATTAGTTTGAATAAGACAAACAAATACACAGTACAAATTGATTAAAGGCTGAATTGCGGGGCTGTGATTGGTCTTTGCTTCTATATTTTCAAAAAGGAAGAACATGGAAACGTCAAATTTCTTCTAAACTATTGACCCAGATATTAATATTTTGTATGTGAGAAACAGGCCATGCAGTTACAAAGTCATGACACGAACAGCAGTCCAAGTATATGTCTCACAGTAAAAACTGAGCTTGTGGTTTGTGGTCTGGCTTTTTCTTTTGTAAAAGCTCTAAACCTTAAATCCAATAAAGACACTTTCAACACTTGGTCCCACACTGCTGTAGCACCTAAGGCACTGGGAGTAACATTTTATTTTCCATGGCCCAACACTGGTAGGGATTCAGGTTCACAAAAGAGCACAGATAGATGAAAGTTGGTTGAAATTCATGAGCAAAATCTCCTGTGGTGCACTTCTGCTGTTCTCCCAAAATCTCTACTTTACAAAAAAGTAAAGAGTGTGTTTGCCTCTGCTATGCCATAGTCCCTCCTCATGAGTCAAAAAACAAAAAAGCATCCCAAAGTTTTGATCTAATGCTCATCAGTGCTTCCTACAGTGCAGGTCACATTCTCTGGGACCTTGCTTCCTGATTGTTCAGCAATGCCTACTGTTGGCGCACATTTGTTTGATTGGTCGGAAATTGACGCGTGGCATCCATGTAAATGCGTGTCTTGGTAATAAGAATTGTCAATGAGTTACTTGTCCACGAGTTTCAAACTTACATTGGATATGACAATCCGTTTATTTTAAAGTAAAAACAAAAGTAATCAAACGTAATAACTGGTCTTCCTTTAATCCTTATCCTTCACTTAAACCACGCTCAACCACGCTTAACCACGTAAAAAAACTTTGACCTTGCTGTGCGCAACACAGCTGACCCAATTAGGCCACATTTAAATAAACTTGTACCCCTCCAGCATCACACGCTGGTCAACCAATGAAATGGCTCCAACACCTACTGTTTCTTTGATTGTTACTGGTCTGTCTTTTCTCTACTGTGAAAAATGTATAGGTGTACATTAGTCACAGGTATACTCCCTTAATGTGTAATGCAATTTCTCCAAAGTGATGCAATTAGCTAAAGGGAATCTGGCAAAGAGAAAATATGCAACGTTTTTCAACGTGTTAAAACAAAAGCTGACATTAGTGTAGATGGTGAAACAGACCTGTGTTTGGAGAACAGCTTTTCTTTTTTTTTTCCAGTGTACCCCCTCTTCTAGCTTTTAGTTTTTGAGTTAGGGCTGCCTACATCAATCTTATTTCCTAAACGATCCCATGATCTTATGCAGGTGAGAAAGAATGATGACGGTTGCTACATTTGAGCTCAGCTGAATACTCCCTTTCCTCTTCACCGCCTCTGTTTTAGCAAAACGAGACGGATGGAGTGAGTTAGCATTGCAGGCACACCTCTTGCAGCTGTGGAAGAGGGCGGTTTCACCCTCGCTCAACTCACTCATCTCTCTTATGTCCTGTTTTCAGCCAACACTACCTCTTTTCTTCTCTCCTCGCCTCTCTCTCTGACATGCCTGGCTCATGTCCTCTGTGTTATGCATCAGTTCTAGCTAAAGCAAGATGTCCCATTCACTCACCTTGGCATACATGTTTTACAAGCTTCCTTTGGTGCTTCGGGAAATTCCTCTATGTCCACATAAAAGTATAATTCCAGTTTATTACAACCTATGTTTTATTTTCATAATTTCTGTCAGTAATGATAACATTATACTTAAAGGTTCTGTTACAACGATCCATCATATGGAAAGATCTGACTTCCTTTTTCAACTTTGACAAACTGGAGGCTACCTACCACAGTTGTATGTGCACACCCTATCCCTGTGCCTTTCCAGCTAAGCTCACTCTCTGTTTTACCTTTTAAATAAAGTGCAGTAATAGCGCCAAAACGCGGGGTCGGCAGCTCCAGTTGGGGACCTTAAACTTCCCTTTCCCGAGCCACATTAACCAACTTCAACTGGGGAATCTGAGGCTTTCCCAGGCCAGTTTGGAGATATAATCCTTCCACCTAGTCCTGGGTTTCCACGAGGCCTCCTACCAACTAGACGTGTCTGAGGAAACCTATTTTGGCCGCTTGTGCCCTGGATCGTGTTCTTTCTGTCATGACCCAGCCTTCGTGACCATAGGTGAGGGTAGGAAGAAAATTGACTGGTAGATGGAGAGCTTTGCCCTGACACAGCTCTCGCTTTGGTCATGCAGAGATTGGATGGCCCTTAGAAGGGGAGATGTGAGTTGAAAGTCTGTTGGACAGGGGCCTCCTCCAGACGTTCCCAATTTACCCATACTACCCGTTTGGGATTTTTAGGTCTGTCCAGAGTATTCCCCCACCCCCTGACCCAACTCACTACCAGTTGGTGATCTGTTGACAGCTCTGCCCCTCTCTTCACCCGAGTGTCCAAAACATACGGCCTCAGATCAGATGGAAAGATTATAAAATCGATAATTGACCTTTGGCCTAGGGCGCTCTGGTACCACGTACACTTATGAACATCCCTATGCTTGAACATGGTGTTTGTTATGGACAATCCATGACTAGCACAGAAGTCCAACAACAGACAACCACTCTGGTTTAGATCAAGGAGGCCGTTCCTCCCAATCACGACTGTCCATGTGTCTCCGTCATTACCCACACGCACGTTGAAGTCCCATAGTAGAACTCTGGACTTCCCCACCGGAGCCCATGCAAGACTCAATTCAAGGTCTCCAAGAAGGCTGAATACTCCAAGCTTCTGTTTGGTGCACATGCACAAACAGCAATCCCCCCCCCTCCACAATCCCCCCCACAACCCACAGGCGTAGGGAGGCGACCCTCTCATCCACCGGGGTGAACTTCATTGTAGCGGCGCTCAGCCGGGGCCTTGTGATATATATTAAGGCTCTGTTTGATCTCATTGTTCAGTCCATTCCATAAGGTCACCCCACAAACTGAAACACACATGCTTTTAACCGCAGTTCCCACAAGACGTTGCTTTAACATACATTGTCCTCTTAGACGACATTCCCTGTCTCTTTCCTTAAACATTGCACGTATGTTACATGGTAAATTATTTTTGTTAACTTTAAACCTAAATTGTGGAGTTTGGATTGCAACAGTGTCCATAAATTTCAGTAAATGTGAATTCAAAAAACTCTGTCCTGCATTGCAGAAAAGTCCCAGCACAAAATGTTCACCAGAATCAGACAACGAGCATTCACTCAGGGGACAGCCAGTCAGAGTTTATCGGCCCGTGGAACTTAACTCACTATCCAACAGGATATACGTCCTTTGGCTGTTTCAGCTGCTCCTAGCCAATTACCCTGCAGATCAGTCAGCGGCTCAGGCTGTCTCCTCCTTCCATCCTCTGTGGCAGTTTGTTAGCCAGGCCTGCTGTTCAGTTACAGATGCTTTGGGGGTCAGGGCACCTCTCTGTTGTGGCTGGAAGACTGCAGTAATGTAAACCAAGCTGGATGTGGGGGTTTATTTGTGGCCTGGTTTGGGGTTTGGAGTGAATGTGTGTGTGTGTGTGTGTGTGTGTGTGTGTGTGTGTGTGTGTGTGTGTGTGTGTGTGTGTGTGTGTGTGTGTGGTTTGAATAGGAAGGCAGCCAAGATTCAGTTGCAGATTGGAGCGATGCATGATGTAGACAAACACACACAGATACAAATGTTTCAGGATATTGTATGTACACATGGGTATTGATACATATGGTGTGTGTACACACCATATGTATCAATACCCATGTGTGTTGTTTACATCAAGCGTCTCTCCAATCTGCAACAGAATCTTGGCTGCCTTCCTATTCAAACCACTGTGTCCTTCTTGTGTTACATCCACAATAGGGCGACCTATTGTGTATTCACACAGGGTTTGCTACATTGTACACATGATGCAAATGGTCTTTGCGCTCAGAACTGCATTGGAAATTTACTAGGTTGTGTGTGTGTGTTTTCTCCCCCACTCTCTTTTTCTGTAGGCATAACAGCTCAAACAGGGCTTTTTGTTTCATTAGCCTATCACCGTGGTAGATCCATGGCTGTCATGCTGAGAGCCTAAACCTCTCCATTATGCTGTATAAGCCAGCAATAAGATTGAGCTGTGTGTTTTATCTCTGCACACATTAAGGCCTCAACCCATTGAAAATGTCTTGGAGAATTATTCTCTTAGGATTTGATTGAAGCGATCTTTTCATTTTTGAAGGTGAATGAATTTTTTTGGCTCATCGCTCCTGATTTGTACCACTGATTTTCAAAGGACGCTGCAGAGCAGATTGCCTTCCATGCTTGATGAGTTTTGCGTTTGTTTTCATCTTCTCATCAGTGGGATGCTTCCTTAGGGAGTTCCTTTATTAACACACAGGGATAAAAAAGCCCAATAACTGCCTCAAAGGGAGGATGAATGGTCTGTTTTTATTACATACATGTTGCTCCCGCAAGCTATGTTTTGCCACTGATAATCATGTCAACGCTCAACAGAGGAGAGTAAGGGGAGTATGGCATTATGAAAAGTGGAATCTGAGTCATCCTCACACCATTTAGAATGATAACACAATTCTAGATTCAAGCAGACGGTAAAAACAACACCTGTACACAACAACATAATACTTCCATATTGGAAATGACAATACAATGATTTGATTGCACACTTCCTGAAATAAAAGTGCAGCTTGGGTCATATACTGTTTGGACTGTTTTGGAGGGTACATGCATGTCATTACCATATGATAGTCTTATAGAAAAGCCATTACGCTTAGTTTATGGTTTACACACTTACTGTAATTCTCTGACTCCCCTAAGTCCATCAAATTTTATTTATTTAAGGGTTTTGTAGGTTCAAACAAGGAAGAAAAATTCAATGTAGTAATAATTATGGAATAACATTTGTATACAAAGCATAGTCAACAGAATAGTCTGTGCTGAGTTTGGAGAGGTGGTTGAAGTGATGCCTTCTCGTTCATAGCCAATATGGTAGACCTTGCATGCAGGGTTACGCTACCATTTTTTTTTTTTTTTTACAAAAATACCTGCTCGGTTTTCATGCCTCTTCCCGTTTTCCCCTGTCTGTGTAAAGGATTGTTATTGCACCCAAGGGATCCATTATGTGAGCTTGCGGGCTGCTTCTAATAGCTCCAAGTGGAAAGACCTGGTGAAATTTTGAATGTTTACTGTTTTTCGTCCTGTAAGTGCATGTGACATTTGGTTTTCTGTGACTGTGAAACACAGTGTGCAATGTTCTGTGAAGTTTTTTTCTTTGCTGAAGGTGTCAAGCATTTGCTTGGCTCTGAAACCTCGAGTCACGAAAGCTGAGAGAACTGTCTGGATGATTGCGCCACAAACATAAACACCTTTTTAGCGAGGTGTTGGTTTCCATCATCTTTTCTCGCACATTTCATCTTCTTTCATCCTTGTCAAAGCTCACATTGCTCCTCCATCTGTGATTATTGAGGTGCAGGAGGGTACGAGAGAACATTTTAGTTTCTTTCTCAGACCACTGACAATACACCAGTGGAGTCCAGCAAGTCAATTAGGACCATTGTCTTCCATTAGACGTCTGAAGTGTTTTTCACAGATTGCCAAGAGCAAGGACCTAGAAAAGTCAGGACGTCGATCATGTGGGTTCATCTCTTCTCAAACAAACACCAACAGCCTGCTGAACATCATGGCCTTGCTGGCATTTTATTTTCCATTTGGCAAGCTTGATTAATCCCAACACTCCTATGCGATGCGACTCACATGGCCACCCCCCGCTGCTGGCTCTCATTGTTCCCCTAGGCCTGAAAATGTATGGCAAGGGGAAGCAGAGGTGGAGAAAGAACAAGAGGAATGACACTGCTGCATGTACTGTATATAGGAGTGATGCACAGAGACAAAGAAATAAGACAGGAAAGTAGAATCCAGCGATACAGAGAAAGATTTGGATTACTGTGAATAGGGTATGGCTCCGCTGTGAGGAAGACTGATAAAAAATTGGGGCTGCTCCATGTCCCCTCAAGGCTCTGCTTCTATCTGAATATTCATTGAGCTGACACTGGCTTTTCCTGCCACCGTCTATAAAGGATGCCAATTGGCTTTTACCTTGTGGCCACTAATAAGCCTCTTTGCCTAACATGCATACAAACGACTCTTCATGATACATAAACACACATTTCTGCACTTCCTTATAAACCCCAACTCTTGCTGCCTGAACTGTTTGCTCTCTGTACGTTTAGATTGCCGTGCATGAAGAAAAACACATTACTATGTAACAGATTTTGCTTTATAGCTCCAACATTTGAAATTGAATCGTGCTGACTATTTTATGCATGCACTAATATTCTGTATAATGAAATATCTGCTCTGTTACAAGTGGGATCAAATTGTTTTGGGAGATCTTTCAGTTTAAAGAAAAGAATAGATTATTCATCCATTAAGCACATTTATATATTTAATTTTCTTCAGTTAGGATCCTGTATCATCAGTTTTACAGTATTAAAAGAACAACACTAAAATTTGTTTTCTGGAAAATCTACAGATACAGCATCTTGCAATGATCAGCCATGCTGAGTCTGTCTTTTTAAAGACAGAGTTAACTTGTGGAAGAAGTTTTATTTATTTTTTTTTACACATGCTCGCTGAACACATGAATGGAGGAGTCATGCAAAATACAAGGCTGCTCTTATTTTTGTGTCCTTTCATGTGCAGAGAAGACATTTCTCATCCAAGTTGGGCTGAATTCTCACTGTGGGAAACTACTTAAATCTGTTTGCTTCTCTTAATCCAGGAACACGTACACACACACTGGACCTCCGCTGAACAACTACATCTGAGCCCTTAGATCAAAAAATCCTTTTCATTTTATACTCCTGGTTGTTTTTTTTGTTTGGTTGGTTGTTTGTAGAGGTGACGTTGATTCTTGGTTTGTATGCTGGCTGTAAAAAACATGCTTATATGTTTGTAAGAAAAGAAAATAATTTTAAATTCTCTCCAAATACTTAATTTCAATGTATAACCACCCTCAGCATGTACAGCAATCTTAAATATAGAGGCATATTTCATTTGAGACTCTTCTGGCAAAGTGTAGGATTCAAGTGAGATTGAAATCACCATCTCTTTCCTAGATAGCCGTTTGCCAAAAGAACATACATTTCTTTTTCTTAAATCATAAAAGATTAGGTTGAATTCGTGGGGCCCTCAGGGCAGCACTAGCTATTTTAAAAGTCTGCCTACTTTACCTTTTGATTTAGTTGATATTTTGTGTTCTCTAACTCAGTCTCTTTGTACTGCACTGGTGATTCATACAAAAGGAAAATAATTTGCCATCGTGCAAAATGAACTTAAATAATTACTTTCAAAGACCTTTGACATGCTCAACTCTAGTCTTTTAAATGCAGCGAAATGCTATTCCATCTCAAACCACATGCAAAAGGCCATTTCACTACACGCACAGAGCATTAAGTATTGTCTTTGTAATCACACAGCCGTGAACTAATTTGCCACAACATTTATTTCACCACAGCACAGAGCAAGGTAATAGGGCCTGAAACAGAATCCCAGGGTCATACAGAAATAAAGAAAAGTGGGTGGGTAGGAGATGGTGGTGGAATTAGGTTTAAATCCCCCTTAAAAAACTCTTTGTGTGTTTGTAGCTTATAGGTGAGATTGACTGATCAGCAGGGAAGTCTGAATCATTGATTTTATCGTGCTCTGCTTCTGCAGAGGCCAGGCTTTGTGGAAACTTAGATTGTGCTAGACAGAGCTCAGCGAAAATGCTTAAATTGAGTGTGTGGAGAAAAGGACTTTGGTGTGGCTTAAATATTCATTTGCTGGTGGCACTAGCTGTGAAGTGAGGTTTTAGCTCCAAGCGGTGGATGTCTTGACATGCTACATGTCAAACCTCTGTGGTTTGGCCTCTTTCAGCTGAAACAAATGTCAATTTTAATACATTTTGACTTTTTGACTTTTGAGTTGCAAAGCATGTATTTTTGTTCTGTTAAGAATGAGGAAGGCCTTTTTATAAACATGGCATGAAGCTTGGGGTGTGTTAGCTTTAGTTGAGCATTTAAATGATTCTGGTTACTTTCTCCCGTTGCTTTTGTACTGACTCACAAAACTAAGTACTTAATTTCTTGGACAGTGTTTTTCAGAAACGGTAGCTCGATAAAGATCTTTCACACTGAAAGTGGTTTCAAAGAGTTGAGTTGGATTAAAAAACAGCTATGCTTAGAGCTGAGCCATTCGGATAAAATGTAATATTACAATGTATTTTAACCAAATACATCAATGTCAGTATTGCAGCCAAACTGTAGGGTTCACAAAATATTTACACAATGAGATTTTTGACAATTGTCAGTAATGTCGATATAATGACTAAGTGCGGAAAGGCAATTATTAGAACAGCTAGACCAGTCTGGTAAGTTCCCTTCACTGTAATGCAGCCTTTAAAACCAGGAAAAGATAACACTTGTGTCATATTAACATTTCCAAAATTTAAGACGAGTCTCATAAATCGATATAATATTGATATATTGCCCAGCCTTAGCTGTGCTTGTGTTTTCCAAAAATGTCAAAACAAGTGTGATTGTTTGCAGCTCCAGGATTCAGATATTATTTTGAGCATCCATTCACACTGAATGAATGTTTTGCTTCTAATGTTTGAGTCTGTATGTTATAGGTTGACCAACCATTAAAGAACAATTCTGGCGCAAAATTAACCTAGAGGTTAATAACATATGTGGACAGAGTCAATTGTTCTCTGGGATAAGTTTTCATGCTATTGTATTGTATCATTCATGCTTTGTGAGTACAGACAGTTTGTTAAAAAGATTGTTTATAAAGACATTCCCTTTGGGTATACAGGCAGTCGCCATCTTGGACAACAGTCATGACTTGAACCACAAATGCTGTGTTTGAGCTATGTTACTGGTTGCACGGCATTAGTCGTTCGTCTGGTCATGCCTGTTTTCCAAGATGACACATGCCTGTTTACGCAAACAGTACCGTCTTTAAAAACTTTTTAATAGTGCTAGAATAGCGCCGAAATGGATGCCAATAAGATTCTGAAATCAATTCAATTTCAATTCCATTTTGTTTATAGTATCAATTCATAACATGAGTTATCTCAAGACACTTTACAGAAAGAGCAGGTCTAGACCATACTCCAGAATTTACAAGGACCCAACAGTTGTAGCATCCTCCAGAGCAAGCAACAGTGCGACAGTGGCGAGGAAAAACTTCCCCTTTGGGAAGAAACCTCGGACAGACCCAGGCTCTTGGTGTGTTTAAAAAAGTTGCAAAATGGTTCCATTGACAAGACCAAAGTAATCTATGTGTTTTGTCATTGTGAACTGAGCTATCATCGAAGCCCGTACAGTCTGGAATACCACTTGATGTACAAGCACACAGCTGATGCGGATTCTCCGCCCCCTCGTCAAAGTATTTTTTCACCCTTTTAATGATGGACAGTGTTACATTGTGTGAGAGATTATTTGTTTGAATGACTGCGTCAAGTGAGAATGTTACGCGTGATATTGAACACAACAGTAAGCTTTATGCCACTGTTGTTTTCAACAACAACAAATAATTTGCATAAAGCAAGCCGATCCACTTTTCCATGTCGATAAGAGCATTAAAATGAGAAAAAATAATTGGACAAAAAGAAATCAAGGGACATTTAGAAAAGATACAAATGTGCGATTAATTGCAAGTTAACTAGGACATTAATGTGATTAATCTTGATTAAATATTTTTTATCGTTTGACAGCACTACTTGTTAATAAACTGTCTGTACACTTACAAAGGTCTCAATGCTTCGGTTTACATGGTGGGATCCTCATTATGCTATTTGAAAAATAAGTGTGGTGCTATTTTGAGCCTTGTTAGTGGAATAGAAATGGGGATTTACCCTAGCGTTAGCAGCTAGCAACAGGTTTGCGGCAGGTTGGTTCAAGTTACAGACAGAATCAATTGGATGAAAGCATGAAAACGTGTCCCAGAGAGCAATCGACTCGGTGCACACATGTTATTAACCCCTAGGTTTATTTTGCGCCGGAATTGTCCTTTTAAGATACCACCGCCTTTAGTGCAGTGCAAGTAGATTATCCCTCACTGGTTTCCCAATCTTGAATTTGATCACAATCAGTTGAAATATGCAGCTAAGCCAGCTGCCAGCAACTGTGCCCATTGTAAAGTTTTATTTGAAGGTTAAATCCATAACTTTCCACACAGTGTTACCCTCTTCAGAAACAAGGGCAGTTGCAATGAGGTTATGATCCACAGCAATGATGGCAGTTCTTGAGTTGGCAGTTGAGTTGTAGTTAGAGTTTTGAAAATAAATAAGCCTCTGTTGCTTTACTTTGGAAAAATGCATTGTTTGTTTAAATCAGTGAACGTAATATTAATATGTTGTTGGCACAGTGTGTGTTTTGCTTATTTTGGGTGGTTTCTGTGCAAATCCTGATTGGGTTTTCATTAAATGTCAGAGGAACTTCATAAAATAGAGGCCACGGTTTGCCTTTTGGTTCAGATGTGTGAAGCTGAGTAATCATAGTATTTCCCTCCAATAAACTAACAGATGGGATCAGGGGAGAGGCATTAGCTACCGTCACAAAAGAGTTTACATGAGAGCAGGGGATGTCCACCGGTAAGTCTGTCTTTGGTGCCAATGGTTTCTTTAAACGTTTGTAATGGAACAGGGCAAACTCCTTCTCAATCACTTTCCCACCTCTGTCATTGTCTTTTTTTTTGCTTTGAGCAATCTGTGCAGCAACTTGTCCAGCATGATTTGCCAGCTAACCAAAGAACAGCGTGTCATTACATTGGACTGGAACCTTTATTTGATCCTACTTTTTTAGTATATATATATATATATATATATATATATATATATATATATATATATATATATATATATATACCCATTCTGATTCAGAATTTTACAGTAATGTGCCTACTACACCCCCACCCCTAACACACACACTCCCTCTATCAGACACAAAAAGACAATTTGAGAAAATTAAAAATCTTTTAAACGTATGTAGTAATCTCACGCTTTTTCAACCGACATTTCTATGTAACTCAATTGATGCATGACTGCTTCCATTAACTTCTGATCCCTGAGTTGGTATAAATACTCTTTTCAATTTAGATAGTGGCGAGTAGTGAATGGGCCGTTGCGTTGCTGTGCATGTAGAGTACCGACCTTTGCCAGACTTCTTAAGGAATCATTCATGCTTTTATGATAAAACCTGTGTTCCCCCACTGCAGCTTTGCCGACACATTCAAAGAACCAGCTGTCTCCGGTGACGTGGAGACACACATCTCTCAATCTTTTATGATGACAACAGCCGGAAATTGCATGTGTAAATCTTTTATAGCACAACTCTGTGCCACATATCATAGTTCTTTAATCATTCTAAGTCATCTCAATCAATTTGCCTTCCCTTTTTTTTGTAAGCAGATGCCAGTTATTAATCTTTTCCATCATCCACTTCTTCCCTCACTTACCCAGCGTGTATGCAGTGCTGGAGCAACCTTGTATTTTTGCCCTCAAACCCATTCCTCTGAGGCTCATAGCTTCTAAGTGTGTGCGAGAAAGTGAGCGCGAGAGATTGTGACACTCTAATGGGGTTTATCAAAGTCAACCTGAATACTCTTACAGTGTGGGCCTGAACATCAAAGCCTAGTTTCCACTCCACTGCCAACTACTCTGGACATCCATCAAACACGGAGGCAGGGGAAAGCCTAAATTGACTAAATTGGAGGACGGGAATGTTTGCATAGTAAGGACAAATACTCTGACGAAGGTCTAATACCAGCGTGTTAATGTGACTGTGATAAAACCAGAAATTTCGGGAAGCTGGCTCAGAGGTTTTGCAAGAAGCTCCTTTGTATTTGAAACTGCGGGAAAAAAATGAAGGAGCCGTCATCCTCGTCTGTAAATTATGCTAGAATGCTGCAAGGTCTGCTCTAACATATTTTATGACATGCTATCGATTCAAGAGAAGATGAAAGGAAATGCTGTGTGATTTGATTTCTCATTCAGGGGTCTTAATTCCCCTTGACACGCATTGAGAAACAGACGGTCCTTTTGATTGCAGTGAATCTGACCAGCAGGGTTATTCTCTCTGGGAGATCAGAGTGTTTCTCCCCATTTTTAATTAGACTTCAAAGGTTACATGCAGAAATAAAGGCAGTATATATACAGTATATATATTCAACTTTTTGATTGATGTGGATGCACTTTAATCCATCATGAATCTGTGTGTGTTGTGCGTGAGTCCATTTGGATGGAGAGTAATGTTTGCATACTTTTATTGGCAGTGATAAATGAAAGTGTATTTTTATAATAAATAAAATATTAACGTTCTGCACAGTAAACCCGTGTAAAGTGATGAAAATACATTATGCGAATTGCAATTTACATTCTCCACTGATCACAGAAACAGATATTTGCAAAAGGATGATCGTACTTCACTTTGAATTGCATTTACATATCATCTTAACCCAAATGTTACCACTCTTAAATGGTGCTCTTCAGGTTAGAGCTGGGCACCGTATAGAAATGGATTTTGGTATTATGCTGCAGCGCGGTGCAATTACAGCCCCCCTTGTTGGGTGCATTTATGGCTGTAATATTGTGAAAGGCGAGGTTACAGATGAGATAAAGGGAGCATATTGACCGTGTGCTTCAGTTTGTAGCCGAGTGGAGCAGGAAAGTGCACAGTCTCTTACGAGAAGCAACGTAATATGTTCTTAACAATTAAAATGGTCTCCTCAAAGTGCTTGCAAATCAACTTAGTAATGCTATAGACATGGCAATGATGCCTTCATAATAAAAAGAAAATACAGTTAATTTACCTGTGTGTATTTCAAAAGTCTAAAGCCACAGTAGCAGGTCTGTGAGGCTGCACTCAGACAGCTGTTCTAAATGCTAACATGCTCACAATGCTAACATGCTGATGTTCTCATGTGTATGAGGTGTTAACCATGTTCACCATCTTAATTTAGCATGCTAACATTAATTTATTAATTTATTTATTATCAATGGGATACATATCAAGATTAATTTTATATGATTCAAAAACATATTATTGGCCAATATACTTAGTTGTTTTTACTAATAAATATCAGTTATGGCCCCCAAAATCCAGAATGGGTCGGGACAAACATGCTCACGCACAAAACATTCACATACCATATTCTTCTACCAAATGCAGCAGTGTAGATGCAGTGTAAGCTAACTGCAAAGGCCAATGCACCAGTGACACACATACACATGCACACACACCTTAACTGTATAGTTATTGATTGCTCCCCTCTATTTTGCTGAGACAGATGCTGTTTCTCCCAGGATGGTACTAGACCACTTGGCTGGTGGCCTTCCTCTCTCCCTTTCTTGCTAGATAGCTATCCTTCATCAGCAGCCACAGGCACGCACACACACACATGCCCACCTCGAGTCATCACATCACTACTAATCAGCTGCCTCTCTTACGTGAATTTAGACAGCTTGCAGTCCTTCAGTTTTTTTCCTCATCTCTCTGCTTCTGTCAGCCTCAGTGTTGCCCATTCCCCATCATTTGCTTTTTCCATTTCTCGATAATGTTTAATAGCTTGTATTCTTTCACTTTCCTCCTTCTCTCCAGCCCCTGCCATTTCTACACCATCTGCTGTTGCTTTATTCTCTTTCTACTCCAAAAACCTTGTCTCACTTTCTTGACAGCAAGGACCCATTTTTCTTGCCCGTGTCAGTCTTTGTGTGTCAGCCTGTTATTCATGCCATTTTGCAGAGGACAGGTTGTACCCTGCCTCTGTCTCTTAGCACCATCTTGGGCATCTTGCTGAGTTACCACTCACCCTTGGTTTGTACTGTCTCTGTCATACTAGATAACTTACAAAGCTGCTTCACTGTTTGTCTTCCTTTTTACTGCTTCATTACCAAAATTCAATATAGTTAAGAGCACATAATTCAACTGTGCTGTTGTTTTCCTGAATTAGGGATGCAACTCTGATTAATCTTTGGTATTGAGCAATTAATTCTTAAGGCTATAAAATGGCCTACCCTGCATAGTTGCTGAATTCTTGCAATATTATAAGATGCGAGAATCATGGGATCACCTGTCACATGAAAATCCATCTTGTCATGTTTGTGGGTCGAACTACCAGCTTACCGAACCAAATCCGCGTCCAGTGAGAAGCTACTTGCACCTTCTGGCATGGTTTAGGGTTGTGTGTGTGTGTGTGTGTGTGGCGGCCGCGACTGTTGGTACAAAACAACTATGGTGGATATGATAAACAGATGGTTCATCCAATAACCTGGCAGGTATTTTTTTTTAAAGTGCCTGCCCTTTTCCAAACAGTTTCCAATGACGGCTTCCCAGATGGTTTGGTAATAAAATGGCAGGAAATGGCGACTTTTGTGCCCCCTAAAGATGCATCCACAATTCCCTTGTTTTGTCCGACCATCAGTCTAAAATCCAGAGATTTTCAGTGTACACTGATATCAAATAGAAAAAATCAGTAAATCTCCACTTTTGAGACTCAAAAAATGACTTAAAATCAAGTGATTACTACATGTTTTGCTGTTTTAATTTTCCAGTGATTGATTCATTGAATAATCCCCTCAACCCTAACCTGTAAACAGCATCTAAAGGAAGTGTGCAAGTGTAAAAACATTGTGCACCTTTGTGGCAAATATTTATACCAATATCCACCTTGTATATAGTCATAAAAATACAACCTGTTATGATTAACAAATTAAAAGTGAAAACAGAAATGTCTCTGAATATCTCCCAATGTTTTTACAAACAACATTCCGCTTACTCAGGATAATCCAGAGACATAATCTTCATTGACACAACATTAAATTGACTAAGTATTTCATGTGAAAAATGTATAATGTGTGAGTATTTTAGGGTACAAGATGTACTAAGTAGCTCCCCACACACTGTATGTTTCTGACTCAAAATGTAGATTTTTGTTGGGTTATTGAACAGACAGGCATGTTTCTAGCAACAGAGCTGTTTGGATTGGAGGAGTAGGTTAGGTTTAGCTTTGTATTACACTGCTTTTGGAGAAATAAGCAATGGAGGAAATGAAGCTTTGGGATGTGATAAAATGAATATTGATTGCTGTCCTTTTACAAATACATTTAATGTAAAGAAAGTTGTTTCAGGCATCACAGAAAAACTCCCAAAGATGCATCGTAAGTGAGATTTTAATTAAGTCAAACATAATGCGCACATCACCTTTCATGTTGAGCCGCGTGGATACAATTCCTTATTAAAAAGCCTCCGTTAAACTTAACCATTAATGCAGCAGTAAATGATGTTTTAGGCATCCCTCTTGTCCCCAGAAGGCTCCCTTGTTGTCTAACAAGTGAACTGTGACCTGTTGAGTAATTTGGTTGTAGGAACCACAGTTGGAACAGCTTAACAAGCAGTAATCTCCTCATCTGGCACTATGTGCCGTGTCAAGCACAAGTGGGCTTTATTTCACTTATTCATCGGCATCCATCAAAAAGAGATGGAACTATTTTTAACTTTAGCACCTGTGAAATAATGCATGTGAGGAAAGGATAATGAATGATCATAGCAGGTGTCAGAAGTATTCTGGTTTAAAGCCTCAGGGCTGAGGAAAATTGGACAGATCTTGCTGTGTTTATTTATTCATGCACGAATCTGGCAGACATGTAGCAAAAGCTATGTTGCTGTACAGCTTTCCTGCTGCTTAGACCCCTTCAGCTAGTGCTATGAGCTTGTGCTTGGCTAGCTTCCTGTTGCCTTCTTATTGTGCTGGTGGCAGGCAAGAGTCCCATTGCCAAGTAGGTCTTATCCTTCCTTAAAGCTGCAAGTATTATTTAGAGAGAAAAAAAGCACTGTCACTGCTTATAAATGAGAACATTTTTATCTCCTGCAAACTTAAATTGCAGCTGAACTGTATTTTTCAAGAAGTCAGAGTTTCTTGTTAAAGATCTATAAAATCTAATTCTCTTTACAAATCACTACTTGTTAAGTAAAGCTGTACTTGTGTGTGTTCTCCAAACTCTTATTTTAAATAGTGACTGCTAACAAATTTGAATTTCCAATGACAGTAAGAGGAAAATAAGCCTAATTTAAAACTATTGATGTTGCCAAATGTTTAAGAAAGCCTAAGGAGGAAAAACACTTTAGTTGTGCTTTCCCATTAGCTTTTCTTTTTTTTGCACCCTACACCTTGCAAACAAGCACACTCTGATGCACACCAAGCACACCCGCAGTAAAACGTGCACAGAGAGAAGAACCTGTCGCAGACACTGCATCAGAATCTGTACTGACATAGAGCAGATTTTTGAAGCTCTTAGTGTAAGTAATGATTAAATTGTGAGTCTCTCAGTGAAAGAGGTTATAAAAGTTTTTAACTTCACTGGCGAGAGAGAGGGCCAGTGATGTGTTCCTCGCAGAGGCAAGGGGAGCTGGGTATTCATTTAATGGATGCACACACAGATACACCGATATTTAGTAAATGTATATACTAAACATCTGTACCGGTATATAGCCACAGTGTAAGCATACCGTCTATACTGTAAAATACACACAGATGCTCCATTAATGTCAAGCAACAGTGATTTCAAATGTGCCCTCATAAATCTCAGGCAAACTCATAAACACTAATATACAGCGGCTCATTTACACTCTGTGCCATGCTCTGATGAAAATTTTATGAAGTGAATGAGGACCCCCATCTTTGTCATGTCTTAATGTCTTAGTGGACTTTATGGGTTTGTGAGACACATGGAGTACAAACATTTGCATCTGTTTATTTGAAGAGATGGGCATATTTGCCATATCAGGAAGCTTGAGACACATCAGGCAAGTTATCACGCAACGTTTGGACAATTCTAAATGTACTTTTAAAAGTAATTTCTATGCTTTGTACAGAACAAGCTGGTTCCACACATATTATTGTAGATAATTTTTAGTTGCCTTCTGGTTTTAACAAGAGCATGTGATAGTAAATCATGTCTATACTGACTTTGATATGTGCATATACAGACCTGAAGGCAGTGTAGAAGAGACTAAGTGGTTTTGGAGGTCATTTGAAAACCTTGTTGTACTCACCAGTTTTGATTCAGCTTTATTGATTGTCATCTTAATCATACATCTGACAGCAGGAAGTAGGTGACTTAAATAAATAAAAAACTTGAATCATTCAAACTGACATTCTATTGGTTAGGCACTGGATGGGAGTTGCAGACTAAGGCCCTGATCAGACAGAAAGCTTTTTAGCAGCCATAGCTTACTGCTTTTGCAACATTATTTGCTTTTTTCTAAGTGTCTAATCAGAGGAATTGAGAAACAATATCAAATATAAAAAAACACATGCCTTCTATTGAATTTAAATGCACAAGATGTTATTTCAGAGCATTGGTTATTTTTTCCGAATAGCAATGTCATCATGACCTGCAAGTCGGCCTTTTAACAGCCATTGCAGCATTGTGTATCACAGTGACATTGTTGCCCTTATTGTCTTTCTTGACATCGATGTCATGTTACTAGAAAGGCAACACTCAACACTCCTGATGCAAAGTGATGCCAGGCATGTGTGTGGTTGACATGATACAAGTCTGGTGTCCTTGTTTCTGGCTTGTCAACACTCTCATGAGTCCATGACCTTAGAACCTCACAATGACAGCGGAGCACAGAGACCACAGAGCCAGAAACGTACTCTAAAACGGTTTATGTCAAACACATGAACTCCAGGATATAGGGCTTTGATGTTAAACAGTCCCCAATACAATGTTTGTGTTGGACACAAGGTTTGAGGGGTGGAAATGTTGACAGTATGTAATACAATGGTTCAGTGACGCCTGTTTGACACTTTCAACTCAAAAATGATGGCTGAAGGATGAAGGAGAGGAAGGCTTTCCTAACCCCTCTCTGTTCTGCACCACGGGATAGAAAGCACAAGTGGAAGAGTTTGACAGGACAGGAAGGAGAGAGGCTGGCGTGTTGACAGCTCCTCTCTCTCTCTCTCTCTCTCTCTCTCTCTCTCACTCTCTCTCTCTCTCTCTCTCTCTCTCTCTCTCTCTCTCTCTCTCTCTGTCACACACACAAGTATATTTACATAAAAAGAAGAAGGGTTGATTCTAATACAAATATCTGCTCTGTCTAAAGCCTGTCAAAGGTTGGGTGTATTGCTTTTTTCATCATTAAAAAGCATAGGTGCCCTGTCAATAAACTATCACACGGGCAGGTTAACTATAAAGTCAGGTTTTAGGTTGCAAAGTGTTCCAGGAGCGCCTGGAATAGCATTGTTAAATTTGTAGCAAGATAATATTAAAAGTATACTGCAGGAGCTAATAGGCAAATCTATCAAAAACTATAAGTATGTAGAGCTCGTAGAGAAAGATCTGTCAAAGATGACCTTTTTTCACATTGTTTTCCAGATTAAATTAATCAGCCACATTTTTTTAAATATGGATGATGAATAAGTAGGTTGTGTTTTTTTTATGTCTGATAGTGTTTTAAAATAAATCAACAACAAGTAAAAAACAAAAGAAAATACAGCTTATATACTTAAAACAATATTGTCATCCCTTTTATACAATTGCGTTATCCTAATAGTATCTGCCTCCACGGTATAGGCTACAGTAAAACATCTGCAATCTTAATATATCTCGACAAGCAGATGTCTCCATTGATAGCTGCAACAGTTTCTCTCCTTTTATCCATAAAAGAAGCAGATGCTTCAGTGAGGTGCCCGGGGGTTGAGTGCAGTGGTTTACAACAGAAATGAAAATAGATGGATACTGAAGAGGATGTGGATTTGAATGAGGTCGGAAAGAGACGCAGCAACAAATCAGTTATTAGACTTTTCCCCCTTGCTCTCACTCCTCTGAGACTTCGTGAGTGTCCAGGCTTGGAGTTGCTACATTTCAGGGACATCCTAAGCGCTAGGGACACATATAGATTAGCCTTCAAGGGCAGTCAAGCCCATCGGTGCTGACTGATTATAGATTCTGCTTTAATTCTGCATCGACTAAGGATATCAGTGGAAGGGGACAGTGCCTCTGGATACTTCCTACAGTCACAGTCAATACTACAGTCAAAATTTCACCAGATAGCATATACTATCACTGGTGCACCACAGAAACTTTGATTTACTTTTTTTCAGTAAGATCATGTTTTATATTCATAGTGGTAAACTTTTCTTGCTTGGAAATGCTCACTTCTTTCATTCACAGAAGAAAAGTTAACGGAAGCTTTGGTCCTACAGGAAGAGAGCATCTTCCAGCAGGTCAGACCGGGCTTTCTGCATGAACAATCCCAACCACTTGAGGTGCCTATGCAGTGTTGACTTACTACATAATACCATTTACATTAAGTAATATTTATTAATATTCAAAATTTTCCAGTGTCTCATACTGAAGCAGATTAAAGGCTAAAGCGCCATCATTGCCCACTGCCTTACCCTATAGCCTACTGTAGGTTAACAAAAGTGCTCATATTATGCTCATTTTCAGGTTCATAACTGTATTTAGAGGTTATATCAGAATAGGTTTACAAGGTTTAATAAAAAAAGACATTTTGTTGCACTGCACATTGTTGCATCTCCTCTTTTCACCTTGTGTGTTGAGCTCTCCGTTTTAGCTACCAAGTGAGGCATCTTCCTTCTTTTCCATCTATGTTGCGAGTCGCACATGCACAGCACTCAGGTCAGCCGTACTATCAAGTCAGAAGCAGAGCATGAGGGCATGCCAAGCTAGCAGGGCAATTCATAATTCGTTACATAAAACGTTAAAGAGCAGTTTAAAACCCTTAAAAAATTAAAAACAGATAAAACACGAGAATACAGTTTATAATGCAGTATATAAAATGTATAATTATTTAAAACAAAGCAACATAAAAAAACAGTCTTCAGCCTTGATTTAAAGAGCTGAGAATTGCGGACAGGTTTTCTGGTAGTTTGTTCCAGATATGTGGAGCAAAAAAACTGAACGCTGCTTTGGACGTGATTGTCCATCAGTGGTTACGGTGCGGTCTCTGGCAGCTCTCCAGTCTTTTTAGAAGGCCTTTCAGTGGCCTTTGCTGACTGAAAAAAGGAGCCTGTCACCAAAGATGTGTCCATATGGGAGCATGTCAGAGCAGTCATAAAAGCAATGACAGCACACAGGACGACCAAATGGAACATCTGGACGCTCAAAGCCGAGGGTACTACTATATGCACCCGAGGGTACTACTATATGCACAGACATACAGTTCTTTTACACATACAGACATCACACATACAGATACTGTACATACAGGCCCCTGCATGGACTCTCACTCTAGGATGTCTTAGACAAGGTATGATTGACCACAACACCATAACAACCTCATATCTCACCCTCCTCTCAGTGAAATTGGTCAGAATCGGCAGTGATCAGTCATGTGCTGGATGAGGTTGCACTGACATGTATTCTGTGACAATGAAGCAGCTCTCCCTCATAGCATGATGATGCTGAGACTGCAGGAGACGGTCATAGAGTGTGGGTGGGTTTTAGTTCATAGTATATCAGTGGCTCAATGTGCATGCTGATATTTGTTGCTGTGCCAACAGGGACTTAATCACTGCAGTGAGTGGAGGTATATTTATATGTGCAAACCTATTTGTGTCTTTACGCGAAAGTGGAGGAATTTACCATTATGTTTTGTTGTAATGAATAAATCTTAAGTCTTTTACAATGGATTTAATGGACCAGTTTGACATTTTTTTGAAATACGCTTGTATGCTTTCTTGTCTTTAAATTGAATACAAATCTACCGCCTTGGTTGGAGGTACCAAAAGATGTAACATTTTGTGTTGTGCAACTCACATCTGCACTTGACTCACATTGGGTAGTGACAACACATTCGTCCAATCAGCTGCCGGTTTAAATGTTTTGGGCGACAATACAGATTAGCGCAGCCTGATGTTATGGAGACGTATTACGTCAGAATGTCATCTCCCATTCTCTTTAAAAGAGGGTGCAAGATGGGGCCCTCAATGACCTTGTCAATGTAAGCTCAATTTGCTGCCTATGTTTCTGACTTTGATAAAAGAAATTACATGTAGGTGTATAATATAGATTAAATACACATTCACACCTTGTTTTAAACTCCCAGAAATGTGTTATCTGTATGCAAGTGTGCAAGTAGATGCATACACCGGCTTTGAAGTCGTAGTACTGTGTTATTGATTATTGGCTCCCAGTGCCATCAATAAGTATGATTGCAGTCCGAGATGAAAGCAGTGCAACCATGACTGTAAATGTACAGAAGTGCTGAGCTTTAAGACCTGGATCAGTGTGATAGAGGAATTGACAGATGCTCATTCTGACCTTCTCTGCTCCGCTGTGACTCCAGGAAAGAAATACTTTACTCAGCTTTATTGTTTTTTATTTTTTTGACACAAGGTTACACAGAGTAGACGCTCTGCGTTTGATTTTTTCCTTGAGAAGCACCTTTTGGATTTTAATGTCCTCTTGGGGGTGAAGCAGCAGCTAAGAACGTGTGTAAAATGTGGGACTTATGTAGTTGCTTCATTTCACAGTTTCTGTGTTACATGAATCGGCTTTCATTGGATATTTAGCACAATATTTATCTTAAGTGAATTGATGATTGATGAATTCAAGCTTGAGTGCTTTAAACCTGCCTACAGTGGCATGTGATGCATAAATCAAGATGAAACAAGAAAGGTTCCTTACATTTTCTTAACATTTTATTAAGTATTTTTATCAAACTGTCAAAAATAGTATGTCTATAACTGTCAATAATACAATGAATAAAATGCAAATAAAAGAGGGGTTCAAATTATTGAAATAATTCAGGCGTGTGGATTTCTAAAGCCACTCCCATTTGACTCATAGTTGAGGCATTTTGGCTGTTTCATTGTTCCCAAATTGTTGGCAAAATGAAGTCCAGCACTGCGGTCTCCCTCCATTACCCTCTAGTCTGCTCTGCTGGGAGTTGTTGGAATCAGTAAAACCTAAATTTGCGAGTGTAAATGCAGTTTTCAGTGTGCAGATGGAAATTTTATTTCTATTAGTATGTGACTAATGTACCACCCTGCCGTTCTCCAGCATCCCTCTCGCTGTTGATTACATTCACTTATTCGGGTGTTAGGGCCATGCCTTAAAAACATGCTCCACTGCAAGTAAAGCACTCAGCCTGGTTATAATGTTTAACTTCTCTAGGTGATTACTTACCAGGCAATACCATTAAGGTATGCAATTCCATACTTTGTATGACGTTTTGGGAGAATTGACACAATCGCTGATGGACACAAAGTGAATTTCCAAACAAAAGCCAATTAAATGATTGTTCCACATGATGTGAAGCCAGATTCAGTAGTTTGCTGCCAGACATTCTGTCGAGCAGTCTTTCCAAAAATAATTTGCTGACTGGCGTAAATATTTCCGGCCTGTTATGGCCTTAATGCACAATACATATTTGTTGGTCAAATTTAGCAGGATAAGTGTTTTGGAAATAGACTGCATGTCAGCAAGGGTATGAGCAAGGCAGAGTAACGCAGAACAATGAGTACAGTATATGACTTTTATTATGAGCTTATGATTTTGTAGGGAGGAAATGAATCCCATGAATCCAATTCTAACTGATCCAACCTACTTTTATCGTCATGAAGAAACGATTATGTAAACAAATGTGTACATCAAAGAGGAAACTGATCCAGTTTAGTTTGATCAAATGCGGAATTAAAGAACAAGAGGGTCCTAAAGGGTCATATGTGTGCCTACACAGCTGCTGTTTTCCAATACTGGTTGAAGAGACACCAACCCTGCATGGATTATCCTGGAGATCAGTGGAGAGAGACTCGGTCAGATCTAACATAGGTAGCCCACCACACAGAATATTTCCATTCTGATTCAGCCAATTTAACACCTGGTGCATCCCAAAAGACAAGGGTCAAATAATGAAGACAGGAAATCTAAGCTTGTGGGTTTGTGCATATTAGGGTCTAGCAGCTTTGCTTCATCTTTCCCTATGACATGTTGGCCCGGTTACCTGCAATGTTTGTGTGGTCAGAGAAGCCAGTGTTGGGGCGTTAAAACAAGCTGCATCTCCTTGGTGACAACTGACAGCAGCGCCTTGCTGACATGTGTGAACAAGGTGGGGTGGTTATTAGTTGTGAGCCATCAGAGGTGCTGCTGAAGAAAAAAGGTCTCTAAGAACTCTTGTTGCTGCTGATCATCTAATCAGGTGGGAAGAAGCGTAAGGGAGAGGTGAGGTGAGACTGATGTTTTTAGCATGTAGGACTCGTGAACTGAACTAGGAACTGTTTTCAACCAGGCTGCAAGCTACACACAAGATGATAGCCTCATTTGGATGTAGTATGATGTACAGTAGTAAGTCCAGTTGGATTTAGGTAAAGCTGCTATAATCTATATTTTACAAGTGATCACAACCAAGTGTATGCATGGGGGTTGTTTGTAGTGATGAGCTCACATATTTTGCAGTTCCACTCAGTTCTGCAAAGCGTTTTAGCATCTTTTATCTCTAGTTTTGGCTTCCCAGGCCACAACTTTGGCTCAGTCTAATTGGTCTGTTGTTATCATTTTTGGTCACAGTGTTTTTGGTCACAGTGCACACCTCTAAAATCTTTCTTCATGTTCCCTGCCATGCACCATTCGCCAGACAGACAAAGTTGTAGAATAGCAGCTAAAAGAGAGTGGAAGGAGACATTAATAGAGCTAAAAGAGTCTTGCAAGGGGGGCCTCCGATATATGTTTAAAAGATGTTTGGAAAGTTTATTTTTTCAAAATTTTGAATGTATCAATCTGAAAATATACATTAAAAGGAATCTGACATTCCAATAGCAAAGATAAATGTGTGCCTATTTGTGAAAACAAAGTTGAAGACCTTGATCTTGAGAATTAAATTAGCTAGGTCAGGAGTCTCATGTTAAACAGATGTCTTTTTTTTAACTGTTAAAATGAATGCAGTAGAGACCAAGATATCCTGCATTTCAGTCTTGAGAATGGGCCAAGCTCCAAAATCACAGGACACTTCCCATAATGCAACTAGATAGCTTATTTTCCACTGACCTTCCCTGCCTGGTCAACAGCCACATATTGGTGGTGACATAAGGAGTATTTTCTTCGGCTTAATAAAGCTCTTTTTACAGCCTCAGAAGGCATTAGCTGTTTCGTCAGACTGAGGAGTACTCCCTACGACTAGGAGGCTCGGAATCAGTGACCCCGTTTTCATCTGGAGTGATCAGATCACTGATTACATTTGGAGACACACCTTCTCCAGTTCTCCACTTGCGATCGGATCACTCAGATCACATTTTAATACCAGGTCAGAACAGGCCCACTGAAGTGCCCTTTTAAATGATACAATTAACTGTGAAAATGAAATGTAAATTAAAAAATTCCTATGTGTATTGAGTTAAATCTGCTGCTGCTGGTCTCAGTAATTACTTTAGAATACTCATTAATGTTTTCACCACTGGTGCAATATAATAATGTGCCACTCTATAAATGCCTTACTTGTGTACTGGAGAAGTAAAATCCACTCCATACCGTCCAGCCTTGTTTTCCAGAAATAGACGTTAGAAGCAGCTGTCGTAGTAGCTTAATGTGCTTTAGGGATTATGTTCTCAAAAGGAACATGAATGTTGGAAATGCATCTAACATGGCTGACAGTTGTGATTGTTACCAGAACTGTAGGTTTTACAGCTTGCTCTGCCTTTGGAGCTCTTGTTGGTCTACTCAGCTGCATTGGTGGTGTCTTATTCTTAATGTAGCTGTAAATCCTCTTACAGTTCTTTTCAACAATTTGTCAGTAACTTTAGTGATGGAAGAGTGAAAGAAAGCATGGAGCCCTGAGGCCAAAGTCTCAATCTGCGTCTTTCTCCCTGTTTCTTTTTAATCTTTCTCTCTCATAAGCTTTGCTACTTTCAGTCTTTGCCACGTATTTAAATGTTACACCGCACACCCCCTTTATTTTCCTCTGCTCACGGATTCAGTCTATTTTAATTCTAATATTACACACAATTTCACCTTAAAATCCCATTATTTGGAATCTTTAACCATGTTACCATAACTGTTACTGCGCTAACTTGGCTAACAATTTGTTCTGCATTCCTCCCTTAAATCCGATTGTGTTTGCAATGGCCACTAGCTATTGTATATGGCTGCAGTTTATCACTCCACTGGGTCAAATTGTAGCCTGTGGTTGGCATAGAAAAGTCTGTGAGCCACTGATTCCCCCCTGGGCCCTCTGGAACAGATGCAGAGCGGCAGTGAAAATTGAAACAGGACTCTGCTACCTCTCATAATTCCATGACAGCGAAATGAAACACTATCTCAAGAAAGCAATCAGACTCTCAAATTACCTTTGTTGGGGGTGCATTGTTTGCAGATCAGCAAAACTGTCCTTGCTCTGTCTCGTTTTGTCATTGTGTATCTCTCTCTCTCTCTTTCTCTCTCTCTCTCTCCCTCTCTCTCTCTCTCTCTCTCTCTCTCTCTCTCTCTCTCTCTCTCTCTCTCTCTCTCTCTCTCTCTCTCTCTTAAACTCTGATACTCTGTGTGCAGTAATGACTGACAGAGTGGCGATGTTGTGTTGATTTATTGCATGGTTGCCCAAACGGAACGTGCATAGAATGTGTCTGTCATTGGGGCGTCACGTAGATAGAAACATCGGTGATGCCTAGGGACAACTAACTGCTCCATCATGAATGGGTTCCCGCCTGAGCCATCAGTGCATCTAACACACACACAGACACACACACACACACACACACACACGAGTTTGTACAGATAGACAATAAAATGCACGAGCACTAAAAACAAAACATGTTCTCTGCATTGACAAAGCTGCACAGCCATTCAACAGTCAATTTGGCTTGCAATCAGATGTAGTCTCTTATAATTTGTGCCAGAGGTCTAGTGGTGTGTATATGCAGATATATATGAATATATATATATATGGCATTAAATCAGTATTTCACTGATTTAGCACTACACTCCAACAATGTTGTCGAGTTCAGAATGGACAGTTTAAAAATAACAGTGTGGAAATTGACGCTGCACAACCAGAGATATTGTCATGTTTATTCTTCCTTGTCATAATCTGGTGCCCCTATTACCACACAATACAATTCAGCAACTGACAGTGCGGGGGGACATGACGGTGTGTTATGCTCATAGCCTCCAGAAGAGATGGGGTGCGTAACTCCACACCCACAGATTCTTTTCATTTTCAAACTTTTTCAACCTCTATTGATCCTGACTTAAGTGACATAATTTAAAGCAAATTATCAGATTTAGCGCTTGGGCTTTATTCAAACTTTTTCATACATACAATAACACTCCGTAAGACTTGTACAGACAGACATAAACAGATTTTCATCAGAGTACCCCTTTGACGGTGTAGATGGGATGTTTGTTCCCTGTGTTTAGTCTTTAATTCCTTTGCTGTCGTCCCATAACCTGTAAGCAGTAATGGGAAAAACAGCGTTATAAGTAATGACGTTACTAACGGCGTTACTTTTTTCAGTAACGAGTAATCTATTTGATTACTCTTCCCATCTTAATAACGCCGTTACCATTACTGCCGAAAAAAAACAGCTTCAATTATAGTAACTATAATTGAAGCTGTTTTTTTTAATCAGACCAACTAGATCTCTGAGCTGAGAGGCAAAGACTTTTTTTCTTCCTTGGTTAGTGGGCCGTGTACGAGACAAGCGCATAAATGCTGTCGATTGGCTGAGGTAGAGTAAAGTTTTATGGTAAGCCAATCAGAGGTAGAGTTTGGCGGGTGTTGGAAAGCACGCATAGTCGGACGCAACGAACAACACAAGCGAGTCAGTCAACGAGAGAGAGAGGCATGGCGTTATGCTAAAGATTGTTCCCCGTGGTCAGGAAACAAGGGAGACACATTGTTTCTTTCACTATATGACCCTACAGTTTCTACTACTCCAAAGCTAATCGCTGTCACTCTGTCACCCACACGCACACACACCAGCGCAAAAGTGTATTTAATATTTATTTATTTTTGCTATATTTTTTAACAAGCATTATTTAATGTTGCCAAGTTGTGGCCTGTTGAGGGGCAATAAATATCAAAAGTTCCAAAACATCTATATGTTGTTATTTGTATCGATACAATAAACATATCTACATACATGGCATTTGATTGGAGGCTAGTCTCACTTTGTTGTTCTGTGAAAGCACCAGTCATGGAAAACTACTTCATACAATACATATGATGTCTTATGGATGCACTGTTCCAAATTAAACTACCCAACAGTGAAATAAAAGCTCCGTAGCATACCCATGTAGCCAGACACCACTACACAAGTAGTGCAGTATATGCTCAAACATATACACACACATTCATGTAGGATGGGGTACTTTTCTCCTTTTACATTTTTGTGCGCTAGGTGCTGGAGTAGTGTTCCTCTGTTCCCATGTCATTGTTTCCCAGAGGCATTTTGGGAGGGAGAAAGGAGAAGAGAAGAAGGAGAGCAGTTATTTTATTGTTTTGATAAAGATGTGATATCATGTGCTTTTCTATATGTGTCATCATATGGAACTATTAAAATGTTTATTTAAAACTAATACTGAATGACAGTAATGCCAAAGTACATTTATTAAAAACTGTATCTAATTATGTATAATGTTTCTACATTGGCAGATTTCTTAATCAGCTAAACTTCATAATTGCGTATGAGGAGGTTTGTACACAGAACTTTGACCCAGAAGAGTGGGGATTGTGAGCCGCGTGTGGTATTTGCTTCCTGTCCTGAGTGTGATGTCTATTTCCCACTTTTTTTGTTTTCTTAAACCCAACCCCGTTTATCTTTTCATAAACCCAACCTTAGCCTCCCGATAACACGCCAAGTGGCTTTACAAAGTGGTGTGTATTTGCACACAGTCATCTGTTGGATACAGCAATACAGCGTAGACTTACACGTGGATAGGTCAAAATGTGTATAGATCATGCACCACTTGGCTTTAAGAAAGTGGTGTGTATGTTTACATAAAGCCATGGTACCACGCTGCAGCTTGTGACTCCGTCAAGAAATCAGAGTACTGACCAGGATAAAAACACCTGTGATTGACTTCAACAGACCCACTGTCAGGTGGGGGGGGGTCAAACGGAACAGATGACTGCAGCCAAAGGCCCAAGGTCTGACTGGGTTGGACAAGGGGCCAAATTTGGAAAAATGTGTCCCCTGTCTATAATGACAACCAATGATGGACTCCGGTGATATTTGTCAAGTTTTCCTGTCATCAAGTTGTGATTAAACTGATTCATCCATTAGTCCTATTTTTTACTTTGATCTTTACAGGTCAAAAGAAACTCATTAATTTACTAAAGGAGCGCAAATCCAGGCTGTTACAAGTGAAATTACCATATTTATATTTAAGGCACAACCCTGTTCTTCCATCTAATTTGAACCACTTTTCTCAAGAACACACAAACACACACACATACAGCAGTCAGAATAAGCAAGTCTCAAGGGGGAAAAAAGCAAAGTTTAAATGCAATCTGATAAGTTTAAAATACTCACATTGATCAACATGTCTTGTGCTTTAATGTTAACCCAGGAATGTAGAGAAAATTAGGACTGCACTCATTGTGTACGGTATATACGATCCGTGCCTACAGCAATTTTGAACTACTGTATATCCACTTGTATATAAATACATTTGGTGTGGATGAAGGGATATTAGTTAATCTGACCGGGTCATGGGGTCACATTGGACTAAAACCGCTTGCAAACCACTGGTTCAGAGGTTTGAGATGAACAAGATGACCCTGAGTGTCCAAATCTGCCCTGCTGAGTTGTCCTTGAGCAAGACACTGTATCCCTATTTGCTTTGAGATCTGCCCTATAGCTGCTTCCCTTATGGAGATCAATAATGTATCACATGAATTGTTAGTTCATCCACAAGGGCAGAGATCACACAGTTCTTGTAATCTATCTGAAAGGCTGTGACAGTCCGTCCTCCAAGCTCCGACAGATGATCTCTTATTTATTTTTTTATTTTTTGTACCTGATACTTCTGGATACTGAACACGTCAACTGGGACATACAACACTGGGGATAAGTGCCTTGTACAAGGGCACTTGAACCATTGATGGTTGAGATAGGGGTTTGGAGTACCTACCATCTTTTTTCCACTGAGATTTCTAAGCTAACCATCCCTTACTGTGTCACACACCATGTTTGCATTCAGTGTATTATAGTTCCAGCGCCAGCTTTGGTAAATACAGGTCAAGGGCAGGCTTCATGATAGTAAAGCGGAGTGAGTTAAGCTTCCCTGGATAAACAACACAAATTGTTATTCACGTCCCTTTGTGCTCCATTAGCATGAGACACTTTTCTTTCTCTATTTTCCTCTGCAGACTAGTTCAGTACAGTTCTTAGCAGGGTTGTTGGTGTGTAGCTGGTGTTGCTTGTGGCGTTGGGGTACACACCGCTGCTAATCGCTGTTCGGGGCACAGACCCAGCTCACTGGCCATGACACCCAGGGTGTGGTGAATCCTATCAGTCACCGACAGATCCTATGGCCCCCTTTTTTCACAGCTACTGTTCTGTACTGTGTAGTCGGGCTTTCATCCGTGGGGTCAACAAAGCCCTGTCGAGCGGATATATTAGTGATATTGCTAATCTTAACTGCACCATTTTATCAAGAAGAGATTTTTTTCACAATGGAATTGTTTTTGGTCTGGCAGGGTTTTTGAATAGTTAGGTATGCAACAGGCATGTTTGTTTTGGGAGTTGAAAGCTAGCTGACCTACTAGATTGAAAACTGCAGACACACACTCAATACAAGGAACGGTGAAAATATGACAGAGACGATCACCTCTATCGAAATTGTGCTTTAGTTGTGATTGAAAGGGCTGCAAGTAATCATACTGTAGAGTGAGAATGTTTTCCCATCTCTCTACCTTTTCTTCTGTCTGTCTTTCCAACTCCATCCACATCTGTGCCGGGTGTGATTAATGGCAGTCATTCATTAGCTTGATCAACCACTTTAGGAGAGATTATTAATCAGATGCTTATTTAAATGTCACCCCCACGCAGCTGAGAGGAAATGAGGCCAATGGGAAATTGAGTTTTTGTGTGTGCACTCTGCATGTTTGTGTCCCTTGGTAACTGGAATATTGCCACACACCAAAAACCTCATTCAAGCTGTTTAACATAGCTACATTTGGCTCAGCTGCTAATACTGAAGGGATGCAGTGGAGCCTGATGTTCAATTCCAAATGAGACGTAGTGTGCCTCACTAATAAAAGCTAGTCTTGTGCCTGTATTATGAAGAGCAATACAATACTTCTGGGATTGTACAGTTACTAGGAATTTACGTCTGACAGTTCTGCAATACTCTGTGTGTGTGTGTGTGTGTGTGTGTGTGTGTGTGTGTGTGTGTGTGTGTGTGTGTGTGTGTGTGTGTGTGTGTGTGTGTGTGTGTGTGTGTGTGTGTGTTTCACTACACAGCCACACAGGCCTAATCAGGGCCTACTCATCATTTGTTCCAATTTTTTTTTTACTAGAACTAATTCCTAATGATTATATTTGTGTCTGGCTGCCAAACTGAATTACTGTTGCCACACTGCTAGCATTATTGGCATTATAAACATGTTTTTGAAGCAATGTGATGAGCAAATTTGAGTTGGCATTTGCAAGCTGCTCGGGTTTTCTTCTGGGGGCATTTGCACATAACTTCTGTAAATTCTCTCTTTGCAGCTCTCTGGCTTTGCTAGCTTTAATGCACAGGTGTATACCTGCTGGCCATTGGTTTGAGTGCAGTTGCTTTTGTCAGGATGATGATGAGAGAAGTTCAATATGTGCATGAACAAAGTGCTGTAGGGCAACTTAAAGTCTGTGTGCCGGGCTTTAAAGTGAGCATTTTCTGGCTTGCAAAGGGTAAATACGGTAAGCTCCAGAAGATTACACTCTTGGTCAAGCTTTATGAAGAGAGTAGAGGGTGTGGCCATGTGTGGATGTGCTCAGAATTCAGCTCAGTCAGAAAAAAGCCAGTTATACAATGCAGTGGAGAGAGCAAGCGCTGTAGAAGAGCTGCGTTGTGAATACAATGTCAGCACATTCTCCACATGTCAGCACGTGTAGTACACTGGTGAATTCTTTTCACCTGTGTGTAACTACAGTATTTATTATTTATCTTAGCAACATACGGGGGGGTTTTTGAAGTTTCATGTTCATGTAATCATATAGTACAGTGAACTGTGTGACCATTCTGAGGCATCCAGCTTCTAAATAACAAGGGTAAATCACATGCTTTGGTAAAGAGTACACATTCTTTATGTAGGTTATCAATCATTTTATCAATCCATGAAATTGATTGAATCGATTAATCAAAGACGGCAGCGAAGGGTAGGGGGTGATTGATGCCAGTGGGGACGGAACTCACCTGATTGAAATTCCAGAGTCAGTGTCTTAAAAGGTCAAGGGTCACACAAGACGCATTTATAGGCACAGCAGCCTCTTATTGGCACCTTTGGTGCTATGTTAAGAATAGCCGTCATCAAAAGTGCGTGTGTGTGTGTGCTTGTGCGTTGGCCTGAAAACATCATGCATCTATTCCTCTGAGGTTGCTTGGCCTTGTGATTGTGCTGGGTTAAGTGATGCCAAAGCCCAATAATAAATCTCTGGCACAACAAGCACAGATGACCTGAAGGTCACTGTTTCATTAACTGTCTTCCACTTTGATTTTCTCATCCCTTGTTCCTGTCTGCTTCCCTGCCTACCTGCTTGCTACACACACCTAAGCATCCCGTGGAGGGCAATATAGATGGACATAGAAAGGAGGCTTGTCTACTCTATGGAGCAAACAAACTAACAGGAATAGTCTGGCACATTTGGGAAATAAACACATTCACTTTCTTGCTGAGAGTTCAATAGAAAGGTAGATACTACTGTTGTATCTGTATGTTAAATTATGAAGCTACAGTCAGATGACTGTTTGCTTAGCTTAGCATAAAGACATGAAACAGACTGGCTCTGTCCAAAGATAAAATCCACCAACCAGCAACTCTCAACCTCATAAAAAACACATTGTATATTGTTTGTTTAATCTGTACAAAAAAAGTTAATAACATTGTAAGACTTGACCCCGTTTCTTAGCAAATTTTTGAGCTGCAAGATTCATTTTAGAGTCAGACTGAACTTCAGCTTCATCGGCCGTTGTTGGCTGTGCAGTGGGGGGTAGGGGGGGAGCAAGGGCAGGTGAACTGCTCCCGATTGGGCAATGGTTGTTCGGATACATTTCTGAAATGTCCCAAATTTGGTTGCTGCCATACAGTTGAAGCAGACCCATTGGTCAGTTTCTTCACGGCCAGTGCCTTTATTCTCACTGGGCCTGAGTGAAAGGGCAAACAGAACTAACTCTTGTACAGAGCGTGAATAACTTTTTCCTTTGTTTACAGTCTTAGTGCTAAACTGTCTCATTGTGCTTCATACAAATGGCATAAAAAAAATCTGCAGAATAATTGATCATAAAAATAGTTAGCTGCAGCCCCCTAACAATGTGCCTGTGTCTGTGTCACTCAAATATACAGTCACATGTTTAAACAATGACACTCGTGAGTCACATTTATCAGTGAGTGACATCAATACTGCCTGAATTGAAAAAAAAGAGGCCGAACAGCATTGATTCACTTCTGTGGGAAGCAATAGATGACAAATTCTAGTTAAAGTCTGGTTTTCTCTTGAAATACAAATAATCACATTCTGTGTCAACATTTGCAACTCAAAACCTCAGATGGAGTGGCCACGTGGTGGATTTGTCTAAATTGTACAAGCAAACATTGCTTTCCCCCAAAGGGGAATAAAAAATAGTTCACTACCAGTTAACTCTCCAAGGCCAGAGAAGCCACCTGTATTTTTAAATTGCACCGTAGTCCCCATTTAGCTTTTTATAGATTGGATCATTAGAGCCTTAATTGGAAGAAACAATTAATGGGGGGAGCATTGTAGTGAATGCTAACATAGACTCTAAGCAACTCTCTTGACTGCTTTTGGGTTCACATGAATGTTTTACTACTTTCCAGCTGGCATTGAAAGCACTAAGGAGAGAGGGTTTTCTGTGGCCTTGCTAGATTTGTTACAGACACTCAACAGGCTTTTCTTCTTTGCACCATAACAGGAGGTTCACCTTATCTGAATCCCTATTAGAGCCACGATGAAATCGGGCCAAGAATCTCTCTCCTTTGATTATAGTTTTTATGCAGCAAGTGTCATCATCAAACACACTGAATGCTCACCCTCCCTCACCCACCATTCCATTGACTTTTTTTTGGTTTTGTTCCGTCACCAGCCATGCAGCATTTGTATTATGGGACTTGCTCCTCTTGGCCGGCGTTCACACACTTAAGCTCTGACTCATGTCTAGACAGAAAAATTAGGGCACATATACAGACAAAAAAACGGTGACATTTAGGCAAGGTGTTCACGCTGTGCAATCAGACCTCATTTTCCACACTGAGCTCAGTCAGTGGTTGCCATGTCTCGATTTGGCAAGGAACAATCAGATTTAATGTGAAGCCTTTTTTGTGTTTCCTATTTCTCTGTCCTCAAGTGAATGCAGCCAAGAGCTCCCAGCTAGCGACGAATCTTTTAGAGCACAACTGCTCTGTCACTAGGCTGGATTATAATGGAATCAGATGGAATGTAATAAATTGTGTTTTTTACTTCAAAGATAAGGTTGTATGTCATAAATCATGGCAACATGCAGTGCCATTATAGTGGATTTCTAGCTCAGAAATTGGTCTAAGTAAGATTATCCTGTGTCCGCGTTTATGTTGGAAACTGAGACAAAATTATTTGGAATTAGTTTTAAATAAGTGACAGGAAGGTTAAAAACAGTGCAGCCATTCGTTTTGTCTTTGTAAAAGTGAATTATGATTACAATTCTCCTTAAACTTAAATAGGCGCTATGCAGTTTCGCTTTTTCCTCGCAGGTTTCTCTATAGAGCTCCCCCCACAGCTTCGGAATAGATATTTGGCAGCTCCTATGTTTACTTGTGTCAGACTCCTCACTTGGTCATTCAGTCATTTTCTCTTTCTCTGTTCCTCCAACAATGCTTTCCTAAGTTTCTCTTTCTTTTTTGCCGACTCAGCCATGACGAGTATATAGTGTGAAAAAAAAAAAAACTCCATTGCAACCTTATTAGCCAGTTCCTGAATGGGCGTATGTGTAGAGTGCCGTGAAGCAATTTGTTACATCGCGAGACCTGATGCGATACTTTCCGACGCTGAGTCTGGCGACTCACCGGCCAGAAAATACAAGGCTGGTTTTTCTGCTCACAGGCGCTATGGGGGAGCGAGACGACCACCATTCAACTAAAAAAAAAGTAATTTAACCATTCCAATGACTCCGAAGCAGTTCACTTAAGGTAAATTGAGCTAAAAAAAACTGCATAGTTCCCCTTTAAAGTCAGTTATGCTTTAGAAGCTGATATATTTGATATTCTGCCAGAGAAACATCTCTTCACAGTGCACATACAGAAATGATGATGTGAAAGAACAGTGTAGATGGTTCAAGAGTCAATTTATGTCTTGTGTGAAGTTATCTGAGGAACGATATTGAATCTTTGGGGATAAGAGACAAGACTGTGATGTTTTACTAGCCAGCCGAGGTAACCCACCTCAGCGAGGCCCGGGCCTGTTGATGTAATTTATTGCAACTTTACCCAGAAAAAAAGTGTTTTAAATCTTTTCGCTTTCAAGCTGACTTTCAAAACTTTACCAGACGCTTTCCTTATCTTATTTAGCAGACAAAACATATGGCCTCAGCTTTGTTGAAGTTTCTTTTTTATTGTCAATGTGTTAAAGTTTGGTTAAGGATTAGATTCCTAGTCCCCAACTAATGTTTTTTGTTCTCTTCCATTTATCTCTGTTAAGCGTCTGTTCTGTTTTGTTCCAACACTACATAAGGGAACAAAGATAAGACATATTTGGTGAGCTCAGAGTTTTTACTCAGATTTAGTGTGCCAGGCCAAACAAGCCTTATCTTTGTTGTTTTTTTATTGAGACTTGCAGTGTAATTAGAATAAGTCAAAAGCTAAGTGACATTGACCTGGATTGTCATGTATCTTTATTTTGACCGGTTGTTACACCCTTAGAAAACATACCAAGAGCAGTTAGACACCTACTTTGTCTTGAAAATGTATAGAGTCAATACTTAACTTATCCATCAATTAATTACTGTCAAAGTTGCTGTAAAACACAGCTGCATATTCTTATTCATTAGCATGTTGAATGAAACCCCAAGACAACATCTACTACCTTAATTGCCAGTAAATTTGGTTGACTTCAGATTTTGACTATTGTAGCTCCAATGAGGGCATTTTACATAGTTTAAGTGGAATATGGATACTGTGGTAAGCTCGTTCTTTTCATTTGCTTAGCACAAGAGCAATATAGAGTCCTATTTTTGTCAGAATGTGTTTTTCGGTGGCCGGGTTTGATCAGTGGTTAGAGCAGGTGCACATAAACTCAGAGGTACTCAGAGGTCCAGGGTTTCGAATCCGACCAGTGAAGATTTCCTTCATATCTTTTCACTTTGTCACCTACCTTTCTTCTCAAAATTGAAGGCGACATACTTCAATTAGGGTTTAATTACTTCATGAAGAGTACACACATGCAACATCTCATATGGTAATTTGAGCCTTGCTAACACCACGACTGTGGTACAAATATCTCAACTATCAGAGGGGTTGCTGTTCAATATGCTACACGCTAGAGATCAATGCCTGCCTCATAAGCGGTTTTGTTGACATCGGTTATCCTCTGACTTTTCCATCTAGCGCCAACCTCAGGTTTTAAATTTAATGTGTCCAATAATTTGGTTTATGCTTACATACGTGACAAACGAATGCCATTCACATCCGCCTAAGCTATACTTGCTAACATGCTAACATAGGGTGGTGAACGCGCTAAACATTGTAAATGCTTAACATCAGTGTGTTAGCATTGTTATTGTGTGTGTGTTAGCATGCTGAGGTTATCGTTTTTGGGATAAATAGGTTATAGGATAGAATGATGTTTGGAAAAATGTAGTGCAAGGATGTCTTCAAACAGCGTAACAACAGCAGTACCTTTCTGTGAAGGAAGTTCCTCAGTACAATACATTGTTACACTTGTTAGTTTTTGCCGCTACAAATATCCTGATTTTATAATCATGTAGTAAAGACCAATGCCCCCACCCCTCTTGTGCTCTCTCCTCAGATCCGGACTTTGCAGACATGGGTGTCCCCCCACCTCTACCCTGTAGGTATACTCCTCTCTCTCTCTCTCGCGCTCTCTCTCTCTCTCTCTCGCTTGCTCTCTCTTTCTGCTTCAGTTTCTTCCTTTATCTCTTTCTGTCTTTGTCTCACTTGTTTTCATATTCCCTCTTTTCTATCTTAATAATTGCTATTTAACATTATTATTTATGTACTAGTTGTATAAAGGATGTACGCGTGTTTGTACTTCTTTGGTATTCATCAGTCCATGTGTATTTGCTTGACCCGCACACGTGTATATATGTGTGCTTGTGTGTGTTTATGCATATGCATGTGTTTCAGCCTGTCAGTATGACATGGTTGGTCCAGAAGGTATCGTTGAGTCCCATCAGATCACCAGAGACGGGAAGGCTAGCGCCGCGGAGGCCGTCGACTGTAAATGGTACATCCGTGCTCCTCCACGCTCCAAGGTTAGTGACACTAAGCTATGCTCCCATCCAACTGTGAATTAGATTTACTACCAAATCTTGAAATGAAATTAAATTGTGTTCTATCAGTTGGTTTGACGACCGCAGAACGCAGTAACGTCTGACAACAAGTCAAGTAAATTAGATGCTGCAAAACTGTTCATTCTGTTCATTTGGCAAATTCTAAATGACTTAATTCCTTGAGAAACTTTCAACTTTCTTTTCCTATTAATTTGCTGTTTCCGTTCAGCATTCCTTCAGACATGCAGTAAGAACGGGTTGCATCAGGTAGCTTTGATATTACATGTGGGTTTTGTGTGCAATGTAAGTGTTCGTGGCTGTGGGGGGAATTGTTCCTCTGCTAGGGTCAGACAGATAGGCAGAAGGGGTTACTTGGGGTCATGCCCATTTTTCTAATCAGCAAGCTGTTGCCAAGAGGAATAGAGGGATGGAAGGAGAAATAGAGAGGGAGATGAGTGTGGGTAGACCGAGCAGACAGAAAGAGAGAAACAGAGTGTTAGTGCTGATGAAATACTGTTGCCATGCAGGTTGACCCTGAGGCTTCTTACAGCCTGTGTTTGTTTTCTCTGCCTGTGTTTTCCATGCCGCCCTGCATGCATATACAATTACTGACATACATCCACACACATACGCACCTTTGCTACATCCCCTAACACGCACCAGACATGCCGCCTTATCTACCAGAGGTACCTGTGCTGCATTAATGCTACAGGATTAAATGTTCCCGAGGGTAGAGCAGCAGTGCAGGAAAGGGCCACATTTAACAAACGCTATAACTTCTCATATGAGTCCACAATGCTTGATCATGTACGCACGCACACAGTCCCGTCTATGACTGCCGTAAATCTAAAATAGTGTTGGCCCTCTTTTGGGTGCGTTGGCAGGTTTTGATTTAATAGAATAAGGCCCCATTTTTACTTTTACATTTATGGTTAGAACAATTCAGTCAAGGACACAAATTATTACGAGGCCTGTGTTTGGTTTGGTCACATTTGTAACGCTGTAATTGTAAATGATAAGATAAAACAGACATTCAATTTATGTTGTAATGGCTTAAGGATGTTAAAAAAGCTTCTTCTTTTTTAACCTTTTATATAAAAAAATGTAGAGGCAACCCTCTTTTAACAATATTTAAGGAGAAAGAAATAAAGTCATTATATATAAAAGTGACTAACTATATATGGTTTTATTAGGGGTGTTCTCAGAGTGTGCGTTCTCCCAGGAGTGAGATGAAGCGGATTGCATGTCAGCTTAACTGTGTCACTATTGGTTTCACTGATTTAGCACTTGTTAATATTACACAATGTTATCCTTCCCTTTTTGTGGCCACCATAGAGATCTGTTTAACATCACACAGCCCACATTAAGGAAGCTGTTAAAAGTTGTTTCATCCCTGATGAAAACTGTGATTTGCTTCACAATACATTGTCATGCAGGCTTTTCATCATTCTTGTTCTACACACACACACACACACACACACACACACACACACACACACACACACACACACACACTTATGATATGCCTGACTGATAATATTGGTGTGCCTGTGATTCATCGCCACAGCAGTTGCTTAGCTCTTATCTGACATATTCGTTGGGTCGCATATTTCCAGCTAACACCCTCGTTTCCCTTCAGAAATGTCCTTCGGAATTCAGCTACTTCAGGCCCCAAGGCCACAGGAACTATAAGACTGCGTCATCCACCTGGAGCTATTCTCTTCATCATCAGCACTCATGTGGAGCCATACAATGGATGTAACTTTGAAACTGTTATTGGGAGGGTTGCTGGCCTTGGTTCGATGTTACGCATTGATTCCTCAGTCCCTCTAAGTGGAGTGCGTAAGTCAGCCAGTACATCGCGGCTGCAGAACCAAAGACGACCATAGGTCAATTGTGTGAGCGTGGCATGCATGCATCCGCGTACGTGTGTGAGGCTACAGCTGTGTATGTGTATGTGCATGAAAGAGCGACAGAGTGATTGAGCCTGGCAGTATGATGTATTTTCCTTGGTCTGAATCAGTGTCATATTTTGCCCTGCAGGAGTGTCTCACAAGGCAAGTCATGGGCCAAAGGCTGACAGTCATTGCCACTGATGGACAAGGCAGCAAATAATTTTATTTAGCACAAATCTATCTTCAGTCACACACAGTCCTGAAGCTCTCACCTCCACCACCACTGTTCACACTCAATTACACATGAAATATATAAAACTTAGTGTACTTGTCTAAAACACACACAGAGACACATTACTGCAGTGAAGGATGCAGAGGATGCAGGCAACCACTGTGTATGTGCTGGGGGTTTTCATTTCCCTATGCTGACACAGTACTGCAATGTACCCAGTTTGCCAGAAACAGCAGAGAGATAATGACATCCTATACCGGAGGCTCTAATTAGACTGCACTCCAGAGAGAAGGGAGAAGAGCGGGACAGAGGAGGAAAAATGGCAAAGGAGGGGATAAGGGAAAGATACACTTAATAATGCTTTTAATCAAAGATGTAAATGTACAGGGAGAAGTTTGCAGGTAAGACAAAAGATGGCAGAGAGGGAAAGGTTGAGTGAAAGGTGAGGAATGAGGGAGAGACTGACTGAAAGATTGACCTTTAATCTAAGCAATAATGGCCATGTGTTGTGAAGTGACAACACAGACTGCAACAAATGTAATGCCATAATGTGATTGCTTTACACCAACAACTTGTGTCATTTAAAAAATGTTGTCATATAAATAGATTCCGCAGAAACTACCTCAATAATGTTTTTAATTGGCTTTTGCTAGTATCCAAATAACTAAAAAAAAACGCAATTAGTGACAAAGCTGTGCAATACAATATCCCCTTTTACACAAAAACAAATGCAAAATATCAGCTGTGTAACAGTGTTTCTGTTTGGACAACCGTCCGAATTCAGTTTACTTCTGAGTGTTGTAGAGGAATATTTTCAGTTGCCTCATTTTAACTCCTAGCAGTTACTACATTTTCCACAGACATCATTTGCATCTTTTACACTGTCTGGATTTTTCTACTACAACTGCATGCACTGTCTGACACCTTGCCCATGTTTTCATGATGATAATGGCAAGAATATGGACATTCATTCTGACTGTAATGAACAGCATATACACTGTTACCGGCACCTTTTTAAACAACATTGAGAACATCAGTCAGTGATGGATCCTGTGTCAGTATTGGGCACTGCAGAATCAATGAATAGGTAGCCTATTTTTTTCTGGTCGAGCCAATCTCTTGCCTTACAAATTGGTGATTGTATCTATCTGATTCATTGCCTGTGATTTGGTTTTGTGATGCAGTCAGATTTTTCTTTATCATCGATTAGTCCTTTACAAGAGCTGTAGAAAAAAAAAAAGCATTTAGGGGTTGTTTTTTTTGCGCATGTCTGTCACACAATGATACCCTCTTGATGGTCACATTCAGTAACCAGCATTGATCAACATTAATTTAGTGAATGCACATGTTGAGCAATGATATTAAAGGCTTGAAGAATTGCAAATAGTATTATTCCATGCTTAAACTGAGCAGGATGCACTGATTGAAATGGGAACAATTGCAGCATGTGATACTATTTACACAATTTCATGTCATAAAAGACATACATTTTTGATTCAGTATAATAAGGCGGTCTTCTTTTACAGCATAAAAGGGTGTATGCAGCATGGCTTTTTTTGTTTTATCGTTGTGTTGGCCCCTTCCGCCAAATAGCAATAGTTGAAAAGACTTTTGTTGTCAAGTTTACCCTGCAACTCATCAGCACTTAATATTCTACCCATGTCCTGAAGTTACATTTCCATCTGTCCTGCGCTAGTGTTTTTAGGTTTTACAGTTCAAACTGGCAGCAGGACAACAGTACCATAGTTGCATTTTTAGATACAGTGGTACATCAGTGGTGCTTAGGTAAAGGGCACAATAAATAAGATTTAGTAAGATGTCCGAGTGCTGGATTGGTTTACTTTGCATTAATACATAAAAATCACCATCTCCTCTCGTACTGCTCCTATTGCACCACAACCCCTATTCTACTTAGTGTTCATATTATGCTCATTTTCAGGTCCATAATTATTTTTAGAGGTTTTACCAGAATAGGTTTACATGGTTCAGTATGAGGGCGTGCCATGCTGGCAGCTAGGCAAGCATTCTAACGTGTTACAAAGTGACGCATGTTCGTCATGGAAGTAAAGGCTGGACTGCAATAGAGCTCTTTGGAGCAGTTTTTGAACTGTGTTTTTCGTTGGAGATGACACGTCCCTTTGGGGTGGACTTTGGGCTTTTTCACTTTGTAAACCTATAACAAAAGCATAATATGAGCTCTTTAAACCATCCAGGATACTAGGACAAGCCCATTAGCTGTAAAATGAAACAGCAAGAAGAGGGTCCTAATTGTTTACCATTACCCATTACTTTTTTTGTGAAACCACATGAGGAGTTAGCAACAACTGCAACACATAGCATAGTGAAAGACCTTGAGTTTAGTCCAAAGCGAAGTAAGGCACTGGTCAATTAGTGTGCAGCTCTGAAATATTTCATAGATAATGAGAAGAACAAGAGTCAACAGCCACACTAGTGGCTCTGCGAAGGATATACTAAGAAACCAAAATGCTTTCAATCTGGGTTAGAATGCTAACATTTCTGTAACTGATGGGAATGCCTTTGGCATTGGAGCCAGATGCCCCAATGCCCAGAGAGCAGTGTCCAGCACAGCCCCAACTGGGGGCGATGTGAACGGAACAGGATATTATTATCATTTGTAAAAGGTGTAGTGTTATGTTTGCCAATGATATTCAATACAGGAAATGTAACAATGCATTTCTGTTTATTCTTCAGATTTCTGTTTGTCTTTTAAAGGGCCGTTAATAGCTACAAGTGAACAATTTCTTTCTGCTACTGACCCACATATTTTGGCTTGTTTTTCCATCCCCACTGCTGTCAGGAGACAGGGTAAGGGTGGTGGTCCAGCACGAGGGGACATGCGCTCTCCCGCACAGTTTACAGTTGCCTGACTCTGTCATGAAAAAAAACTTGTAAAACACGTATAAAATAAAAAAACACTGGATAAACTCTGCTACAGTATGGAAATTTAAATATAGATACACGTACATGTAGACCTAAGAGATTGTAATATAAGCCGATTTATTACTATTAGGAGTAAAGCATACCTATGTCAAGGATGTATAAATTAAATAAACTTCAGCTGGAGTCTGATTTAATCCGGCAACATTGTTGACTGCATCAGTGATCTCTTTCTACTCCGCATTCTTCCTACATTCTTCAATACCAGTTTTTAGGCTGCCAAATACGACACATGTTACTGCAATTAAACTGATGTGTCTAGGGTTCAATCTCCACCTCTGAAATGTGCCGCTTCTTAGCCAGATTACGTCTCACCATGTTGTAAATTGTCGGGGCGAGGCTTCAAAACCGAGAATATATTGGGGCGTGATATTTCCATTACGATTTTTTCCAGCCACTGCATTTATCAATGTATGACCATTCTTATGCTCTGATTGGTGTGATACAAATGTTTCATGAATCCCACGTGAAGCCTGTCGTAAGATGATTTCTAAGCTGGTTTTTACGTTTGGTTGATAAATGAGGGCCATGGTGTGGAACTACTTCGACTTTGTGGTCTTCTTAGTACAATTTGCTGTTTTTTAAACAAATAATATCAATTTGAAAATGCTAATACAGAATTATACAAAATGTTCTAAATACTTTTTTGATATGATTTTGTTTGAAATTTACAAACAGTTATTATAAATACACTTAAGCTGCTCTCTCCAACATGATCTTAGTAGAACTGTTTTAATGTGTACTCTGAAGTGCAACTTTAATTTTCTACAGAATGGAAACATCACAGCTTAATACATTCATGTATTTTATTTTATTTTTGTGATCCAATCTTATCTTTTTATTTAAGCAAAAGTGCAAAACATTAGACCAGATGACAATATACAGAAAATACACTACACATACCGAATGTGTATTCGGTATGTGCAACTTTTCTAGATACCATACTACATGTTTTTGGCTGCATTGTAAATAACTTCCGGATAAGATGAATGGGCAAAGACCTCTGCCAGGGGACACCGTATGCCTTAAGTGCTGATCTTAATTGAAGGTAAAAGAAAAAAGAGGAATGTGGTAGATTGAATGCGTTTTGTAAGTCAGAAAAAGGTAATAAGCCATCCTCGCTAAAAATGTATTTAAGACAATGAACTCCCCTCTGTTCCCACTGTGGAGCTGTTATCGGCCTCCCACAAATCAGGAGAGCAGTATTATTGAATAATGGAGAAACTGTGTGTCAGTTACAAGCTGTATGACAATATGTTTCAGCCAATCTCCAAGTTTTGATAAGATGAAAGATAATGGGTCCAAAGCGTAGCTGGCACTGTTTGTTAGAGACGTTGGCAAAGATAAAATCATGGAATGACCAATGCTCTGTTATAGCACCTTCTAAGGTATGCCAGCAAACAGACATAGTGGGGCTGACCCGGGTAAAGTGGGACCATAACACAAACGACCAAAAATTATGTTTAAAGTTGGAAACTGACCATCCTCTTTCCTCCTCTGTAGACTGGACATCTTAAGTCGTGTCTGTTTGTCTTTCCAAATAAATTTAGATATTTATATATGTTCACTGATAGCATACAGAATCAAGTCAAGATACGTTCAGCAGTCCTTCTTCATGATTTTGCTACTTAAGTGAACAACCGAACCAGCCAGATTTTCTTCTTCTGTTTGGACTTTTTGTCCAACACTTCTGTTGGACTTGTGTTCATCCTTCGTGGTTTTCATAGTGGTTTGCCTCTGAGCCCACAGCTCATATTTCTTCTGCAGAATCTGCTGAATTGAGGCATTAACCTCTTCTGCTCTTTTCAGTGCAGTCACTCTCCTTCAGTTGCTGCTCCAGCTGTTCGAGGCGGGAGGCCTTTGACTTCTGAACCTTATCCTCACACTGCTCTGCAGCAGGACTGCTGCTTTGCTGCTGTAGCTTCTTTTTGGCCTCATAATCCAGTTTGAGATTCAGGCTTCCTATAATCTCACTAGCAAGAATCAGCCCGTTAACAGTGTTGATTTTAAAATTCAAGCCTCACTCTGCTACAATTTGAGCTTGTGAATCTCCTCCTCATAAAACCTAGTCTCATTGCTGCGGGCCTGTTCCAGCTGTTCTTTGAGCGCGTTGTGGGTTTGCTCAGCTTCTGCAGTAGAGTAGTAGTTCTTACTGCGAACCTCTTTCAGCTGGACCTTTAAAGTCCAGCCCTTTTGATCCCCAGTTGACATTTGAAAGAAATATGCGCCTGGAACTGGGAGTCTTTGAGATTACAGTTTACATGCTATTTACCTACAGTACATGAAGGTCAGCTACACCAAAACCAACAAAATAATAAGAATCCTCGAAAACTGAGTCTATCAATTGTGAAAATTCACATTACAAGAAAGAAATGGAGTTGCCAAGTTGTAAGGATGATGTTGCAGTCCGCTAACTTCTTAAATGAGTTACTTGGGTGCCATGGATGGTGCTAATGAATGAATGGCATTGTTTAGCTGCCTAGAGCACAATCATTACTTTCTAATCTTTCATACATCCTTTGTTTTGTGATCAGTCCCTGATTCTGCATTGATGCCACAATCTATCTTTATCATCTCAGCCATGTAATGTTACAGTTACTGGAAGAATTCAAAGATGACATTGAATCTCTCATTTACAGTCCATTCCAGCAGTTGTTAAACTCCTCAATACATTAAGTAAAAGCTTACAATATTGGCTTCGAGATCATTTCAAACAATCATAGCATCACCAGTGGGAATATTGTACATTTATTAGCGCTTTTAAACATGCGTAATTTACGGTATAATGAGCGTAGAAAGGCGCTGATTACCCGATGAACTGAAGGTTTGATAAATACGACGTAAGCTGATGTATCACAGCGTGCACTTTCCATTGCGCTGATAACAAATGAACGTTCATCTGGCCTTCAGTCCTCAACACAGCGGCTGCAGGTTTGATTCTGACCTGCGGCCCTTTACTGCATGTCCTCCCCACTCTCCTCTCTTTCATGTCTAAGATGTCCTGTCACAAATAAAGAAAAAAGAAAGAAAAAATTGTATTTGTAATAAGTCTCCCCTGATTGAATTACCTTTTATAAGTTACAGACTGTTGCATTATCTGCATTCTTTCTGCTGTGAGTGGACAACTTCATGTCTAATTTGGCTGCTACTAGCTGACAATAGAATGACTGGGCCAAGTGACCTATTTTTTTTTTAATGATTAATGAAAGGAGAGAGAGAGGGGTACAACATGCAGCAAAGGGCCATGCAGGTCAGAGTCAAACCTGCGGCTGCTGCATTGAGGAATAAACCTTTTATATATGTGCGCCTGCTCTACTAATTGAGCTAACCCGGCCACCAAGGGACCTTATTCCCATGCTTATGTTTTTCCCATTACTGGCCTCTTTAACCTTAACCTTGACTATAACCTTAACAGTACCACATAAAATCTGGCTTACTTGGCAGCATGCCACATGGATTGGAGCTCATTTTAAACATCATCCACCCATAACAACTGCTTTGTTCTTAACTTGTCTGTAGAGTAAGTGATTGCTGCAGTTTTCTTCAACTCCTAAAACTTTACATTTCTGGAATTAAAAAAATAGCATCTTTATCTAACTGCCTAAAATGTCATGTGATGTTTCTATTCTGATCATTGACGTAATCGTGATGTCTTTCTGAGTTCATCCGAGGCTTTGTGCTGTTAATACATGCAAAATTAAATAGATCACAACAGCAATCCACAGTTACGTCTTCAGAGCCTCTTCCATGCTCTTCTAGATTAAGACATTAGTACCAACACAAGTCCATACACATTCATTTTCTTTACAGTATATATACATACATTCTGCATCTGCATTGTGAAGCAAGCAGTGGTATTGACCCTTGTTTTGTCCCTAATCACAGCATGGAAGACTGATTCATGTCTCATATTCCTAAATAGTGGCTGAATATGACTAATCTTTATTAGATGGAAGATTATTGACACCAATATGAAACCCCTGGGGGAATTGGCTAGCTTGTTTCTCCCCTACGGTCCGTTTCACTTGTCATGTTGTTGAAGCCGAGTTTTCATTAGCCGAACCATTATCCTGCTCCATCTGCAGCTTTTGTCTTTGGGAATTTGAGGCATCACATTTCCCTGTCACAGTTCGGGAGCGGTCCACTCATTAACCGTAATGATGGCCAGTGTTGTGCCCAGCCGACCAGAACCATAGCTGTGATTGGGCGATCTTAGCCTGATGAATGAGTGACAGACAATGATGCGGAGGCAATGTGGAAGTGTTAGTTTCTCCCAGAATAGCTGTCGTAAGGAGTGAAGGTGGATGGCAAGGTGGATATTTCACTCAAGAAGGGATTTTTAGGGTAATAAAATAGTCCATATATCTGTCATGGTTTGAAAATCTGTTATATAGCTACTGTATATGTTTGCAGTCCATGAATTTTAAACAGGGGGTCTAAAATGAAGTGTAAGTAGATAACATTTTCTCTCTTGAACATCCAAAGCTTGTGGCAAAATGTCCAAGGTCTCCTTAAAGTTTAACAAGGTTATAGTTTGTGTGTAATGCTTTATCGCAACAGATATGGATAGTGAGTATAAAGCAAAATAGTCTCTGTGTCCTCAATTGATGCGTATGTAATGACTTTGAACAAGCTGCAGTCTGTCAGTCTTATTTCATTACAGAGCTGCTACATCAGGCACTGGGATAATCTAGTAAGATGCACAGGCCATAGTAGGAAGAAGCTTAAATTGTTTCTGTTCACCTTTTTCCTCTGTCATGTCCACATCTTTAACGTTCCTCATTTGATCTCTGATTTTTCTCTTTGCATTTTCCCTCCTCTCTGCCTTTTCGCATTGCACAGATCTACCTGCGTTTTCTTGACTATGAGATGGCCAATTCCAACGAATGCAAGCGCAACTTTGTGGCAGTGTATGATGGTGGCAGGTGTGACATTTTTAACCCTTCATTTTGATAAATCATGCAAAGGATCAAGGTGGCCCTTAATTTTGTGACCTTGACTTACAATATCACTTTTTGAAGAGAGTTAAGACAGGAAATGAATGGATTTGACAATATACTCTCCCTTTGCCCCGTACTCAGCCCATGGCAGGTTAGCCTTACGTGATGTAATGGTTAAAACACTGACAACTTAAACCCAAGGTTGATAAACAGATTAAGCAAATGGACTTTCTTTATTAGAAATGTCAAAGAGCTTATGTATAGGCAACTTCACTTGTAAAACCGTCTTATCTTTAGATCATAAAATATTAAAGTAATGTTAAAAACAACAACAATAATTGATATCTTGAGATTAGGCTGTCATTGAATGATTAACTACAATATGCTTAAAATGAGATTCCCTACAATCTAATTTGTTATCTTTAGATATGAACCTGAATATCCAATTGTGTCTTAAAATGATATGAGCAACCATGGCTGCTTTGGGCTTCAGTTAAATAATGGGGATTATTGGGATTCACATTGAGATTCAGAGCGAATGTCGATGTGACTTGATGATAAACTGTTATCTCACCCTGTCTTGTCTCAGTTCTGTCGAAGACTTGAAGAGCAAGTTCTGCTCCACGGTGGCCAACGACGTCATGCTGGTTTCCACGCTGGGCGTCATTCGCATGTGGGCAGACGAAGCCAGCCGCAAAAGTCGCTTCCGCATCCTTTTCACGACCTACCACGAGCGTAAGATATCTACACTTGCACGCATGTTCTGTTTATCACAAAGGTGTTCACTGCAGCATGATCCACCTACTAAGGGACGCTGATTAGCTTTATTAATCATACTGCTACTCTGTGACAGCGACATTGACGCCTACAATTAAACAGGTTTGTTCTTTAGTTGTAGCCATTAAGGGAAGATGGAGACACAGTGACCACTTTTATGGCAAGTTATATTGGATGACATTAACAGATAACATGCTGTCACAGGTTTCCATTTAGTTTAATGACCATCACACAGCAGCAAGCCAGAAGCTAAGGAATGTGATTTCCATTACCGGAAATATTGCCTGTGGGTTATTGTGAATATGACAGTACCAGTGGATTTTAGCTCATTGCAACAGCACTACCAGCACTGTTGTTAATAGAAAAATGGAATGAGCGAGAGAGAGAGAGAGAAAGTGAGAAAGAGTGACACAAAGGAATAGCTAGGTGAGCTATGGTATGTTCACATCTATCTTCTTTTAACCAAACACCTTGGAGAGATTCATATTCACACACACACACACACACACACACACACACACACACACTGGCTCCTCATTGATGGGAGCTTGTTGTTTGACAGGGGTTGCAGAGGGTATTCTTTGCAACAGTGAGGTGAATGAAGAGGGTCTGAGCCTTGTGAGTGTACAGTATGTAAATGGGATTGGGTCCCTTTTAATGTCCCACATACACACACACACAAACTGCACAACTGAACGTTGAATCTGCATTTTTGGAGTTTGAAGAGAAATCTCTTAAAGCAAACTGGATAAGCTAAAATTAAAATGAAAACAACAAAAGGCTGCACAAAATTCTTTAATTTTAGTGTGATTCAAACACAAACAATATGTCAAAGACCCCATAGTATGTTCATATTCAGGGTTATACTTGTATTTTGGGTTTGTACTAGAACATGTTTGCGTGCTTCAATGTTCAAAAGACACTCTCTTTTTCTTATCCTGTCTGTCTATATTCACCCACTACCCTCCATCTTAAACGCTCAGCCTGTCTCTTAAAAGCCCCCTTTCCGATAAAACCCAGTCTGCTCTGATTGGTCAGCATTTCTGGGTCTTCTGTATCTGCATTCTTGTAGTCTCTGCATCACAAATGCAGCCGGGGAACAACTGTGATAGCCTTGTAGTGGCTCTTTCCACAAATATATAGAATAAGTCCGGCTTTTAGGCCCAGTTTCTGAATAGGAGCTATATGTTGTTGACTGATTTGATACTTTTACAGTACTGATATAGCACCTCAACCTGCTTTTATAATCAAAAAAGACAAAAATCTCCTTTTTTACAAATTAGCGTCATCAAGTTTTTTAAACATCATTTGCAGTTCCACGGAAATTTCAGAGGTGCTTTGCGCTTTATTTTTATGAAGGCAAAAGGAAACACAATGCCAGATGCTTCCTTTCAGATTGCTCTATTATTGCCGCTGTGTTATATTGGGATTATGGCTATTGAGAAGAACAAAAATGCTTCATGGATAAAGGCATATATTTAAAAGTACGTGGTTATTTATAAGGGGGTTGAACAAATGCTTCCTTTGTGCTGCATGGTTGATTGGATTTATTAAATGTCACAAACTAGAACCACACACTTAAAGAATCATCCGATCCTCAAGGACAATCAGTTGCCAATCCTAACATATCTACAACTTGTATATATATATTGGTTGGTTGGTTGTGTATAATTTAGTGATCTTCTACAGAACAAGGGACAGGCAGCATTAGGAGCGGAGTTGTTTGTGTTGTGAAGTCAGTGTCCCCTTTTCTAAGGCCTTTTCACCAAGCAGAGCCAGGATGTGCTGTTGCCGAGGCAACGCTTCTGCCTAAGTCACTCAGGCGATTCCCAGCCAGACCTCAGCCTTTAGAGCAGCATCCACTATGGCTCAGCAGCACTGCACCAACCCTGTCAACAGTGAATTAAGAGGTGTACTAGAGAACTGAGAACCACAAGCAGTAGAGCAAGTAATACACTCTCACACTGGTGCTGCTGCTAGTGCACATCAACTTGTTTTAAGCATTTTTTTTAAGTAAATAGTACATTTGAAAAAGTACTGTAAGGCAGCTGATTTCAATATGCCTCGTCATTTCCTCACAGGTTAAAACTTGAGCACAAGATATAATGACATGTAATTATCATGGACATGGTTTTGACAGATTTTTACTCATATGCACAAAAGACTGAATAGATGTGGTAACAACTTCTGTCTTGTAGGCCTGGTGAGCCTAAGAAAAATGTCCACTCTGGTGTACAATAAAGATTTATTCTATTGTATTCTATTCTATTCCATTCTAAGTTCATGTTTGAAAAAAGGCTCTCATTTTAAATGATTTGTTTAAAAATAAATAATTAGATGACAATTACATCATAGCTCCCTGAGAAACTTAAAAGCGAGGAAAGTATTTTATTCACTCCACTAAGTGAACAAGATGCCACCTGACATCTACATGATTTAGCTTTTAAAAGAAAATTCCACCCCAAACAGCTCTGTACTACCCAACAACCAATAATTGTTCAGTTTACCAGTTTATTAACTTGTCCTAGAACAAATTTGGGAGAACAGACAGAAAAATAGACACCATTACGTGGCAATACAACAAGTATGTAATGCAGACCAAGCCTTGATTAGGGTTTAAAGTTTCTCGGTGATCGGCACAGTTGGAGAGTCGCTTGTCCAGAAGCTGAACAGAAAGATGGTGCTGTTAACCTCTACAATACATTATAGAAATCATTAATTAGAAAAGACGGGGAGCAGGCGAGTACAGTTGACAGACGGGACAATGTCAGGTGAGGTACTCTGTGCATTGTATACTATAGAAGTACAGTAAGAAGTTAATTATGTATTCTCCTCAGGGAAAAGGAAGACAATGCATATTTACTTTTAAGGGTGAGTGTGTGTACTCTGTTACAAGTGCACTGTCAGGATTTGCAGTTTGTATGGCAGTTTTTACAACAAGCGCTCCCTACCCACAGTAGCCTTTTATATGTTTGTCCACAGCTGCTGGTTCCCAGTGGGCCCGGCAGCTTTGAGAGAACAATTCACAGCTGCTGACTCCCAGCAAGATGCTCCTATGGGGAGAGCAACGTTCCCAAACGCAAAAATCCACTTTTATCGTCAGTGCTGTGTTCGCACCCGCTGGTACTACTGATCTTGCTCTGTTACCAGGCTCTCTCTCTCACACACACACACACACACGCTCTAACTCTCTCTCTTTCTCTCTCTCTCTCTCTCTCTCATGCACTACAGTGTACAATTTCAAAGTATAAGAAAGTGAAGCTTATCTTCACCCAAGAAGTAATTATGTCTTAGGTGATAAATGTGCTTGTGTGACATCTCGGCTGTCAGCATTGTTACGCATCATCAACAGAGACCCGTCTCTGGGGTTGCAAATGTGGATTTGCTCTGACTTCACTACACGCATCACTTCTTGTTTCTGCCAAAGCTTCCTTGCTGAATTCATGAAATCGCTTGAGAACAACACAGTATGCTAATGTCTGTTAATATATAGATCTTTACTAGGTTGTGGATCAGATTACATCATCTCTATGCAATCAGTATTGTAGTTACTCTGCAATTAAACGGAGTATGTGTGAGTATGGGGATGTATAGTGGCATTGTACAGCAACAAACAGTAAGATAAGAAGCAGTGATGGATGGATGGATGGATGGATGGATGGATGGATAATAGATGGATTGATGGATTTTGGGATATCCAGGGTTTGGAGAAATTCCATGCACTGGGATTTACCAAAAGTTTAAAATGTAATCCAGTTAATCAACTGAGCCCACTGTTTTCTTCCCAGCGTATTTACCATAAATACAATATCATCTATTGCAGTGCTGACACATTAATTTGGTCAAGCGAATGTTTAACATTTAAAAAACAAGTGTAGACCAAAGTTGTTTTGAAAAATTAAAAAAAAGTTACAATTAAATAATTAAGATTAAAATATATAGTTAGATACCATAAACAGACCAAATTTAGAAAAAAGATTACAGTTGAATGAATAATTAAGAGTCCTTTGTAAAAAAACAAAAAAGCAGTGATGGAAAGTGGGAGATTATTTCCTTTGTTGATGATATTTTCCAAGAGTGAGTGTTTTTTCATTTAAAAATAAGATGATTCTAAAATATAGATGGTTCTAGGAGCTAAAGAGAGAGACTATGACAGAGAGAGAAAGAGAGAGAGAGAGGAACGTTTAGAAGTGATCTAAAAAAACTTTTACCCTTCACACACTTTTCCACAAGACCATTTACACAATAGATAGCATGTTCACTAATGAATAGTACTTGCCATGGTTTTCTTTACACAGTTTTGCAATAGTGAAACGTAACTAGGTACATTTACTCAAGTATTGCGCTTAAGTTCAATATATTTACTTTGATTATTTCTATTTTATGCTAACTCATAATTTTACCCCACTTCATTTCAAAAAGAATGTCTTTTTTACTTCACTACATTTATCTGGCAGGTGACTGTAAACTTCCACTTAGCTTGCTGTGGCACTCTTCCTCGCGGTGATTGACAGTAGAAAGCAATGAATTGGCCAATGAGCTGGTGGATGCATTAGTATGATTGGTTGTTGAGAGCAAGGGCACCTTGGGTTTAAATTATGTAGCTCCACCGTTACGTTGGAGCCCTTAACATTACCACAGTGATTTTACGATCATGTCTTGCTGATGGGTGGCTCTACCTCTTGTGATGTGAAGGCGGTGCTGTGTCTTGAACCGCACTGGTCTGAGGACACGTTTATGTTTATGGCCCGGTTTAAATTTGTGTTGACATGGGCTGTGCATCGAGGAGAAATAAACAACATCCTGCGTGAATAGAAATTATTTGTTTGGGGGTTTATTATGTGTGCATATGACTGTGAAATAGCAGGGCTACCTTTCTGGTCACCACACACACATACAAGTACACATACAGTACACACACATACCAAGAAAACCAGTCATATCACAGGTTGTTTCTGCAAATATTTCAAGAGGAGGGTGAGGATGAAAATTAATGAAGAACAGATGGGTTTGGCGGGGACAGGTATGATTCGTGTAATGCCCATCCAAATGTATTTCCAAAAAGTCTGATAGACTGGAATATCTCTTCAACTGTACTTCAAATACTAATTTGTGCTGCAACATATCTAAAGTGTCCTACACAATCACACAATTATCTAAAAGGCAACTGATTAGGTTACAAGGGACTAAGTACAGGATAATGTTTCAATTAAGCAAAGATAGTGTTACATTTTATTTCTGTATTAACTGTTGTGTTTATTTGCTCTGTGCTTTACAGCTCCATGTGATGCAGATGCCTTCTTTTGTCACAGTAACATGTGCATAAACAACACGCTGGTGTGTAATGGCATGCAGAACTGTGTCTACCCCTGGGATGAGAACCAATGTAAAGGTGAGATTTTACTTTTTAGCAATATGAAGAAAGACACTAGACTACGTTTGCATGTTTCAGCACCATGGAAAGCGACAGCAAAACAGAGTGGGTACTGTATATTAACGGTCTATGGTTTAAACAGTACTGTACTTGTCACTAGAGCTAGTGGTCATAGCAGTAGCTATGTAGCGCTATGACACAGAGGTATTTTTAGTATTTTCTGTGTCGCAACAGGGTCTGCTATTGATACTACTGGATACATTATTAGTATTGCCTCCATGATGTCAATGGTACTGCCATTAACAAGGGGCATTATCATTAAAACGCATTAATCACGATTACATTTAGTTTTTCAGAGTTGCTTTTATTGGTTTTCTTTGTTTGTGTCATTTTAAACTATGTATAGTGATGGGCTCACACATCACCCCACCATTATCTGCCAAAGTTAGAACAGTTTGGGATATTTAATTTAGAGACATCTATATTTCGGTTTTCTATGCTCTTCTCACTGGTTTGAAAGTGAGTGGGGCTTAGTTGAAAAAATGTGATGTCACTTACGTAGGCTTGTGCACCAATCAAGATTTAGCTACTGTTTTTGATTTGAGTTTTTGAGTAATGTTCCTCCTGGCAATGTTTGAGTAATGTTTTTAGTCTACAATGTTGTAGAACAAAACTTGAATCAAGCTATGCAAAATTGTCAAGGTCTTTGATAATATGTGTTAGCATTTTGAAGTGGAGATTCCTAGATTGACAAAGCAAGTTAACTTGATCAGAATTACATTGTTGATGTTTTTTCTAAGTAATATTAAAGCTATAGTGTGTAGTTTCTGCTGCCACCATGAGGAATTATAAGTAAAGACAACAGAACTGGGTAAAATGTGAATTTACCCTCAGCTGATCCATTGTTTGGTCCAGGTCTTTGTTTACATTCTTTGAAGGTGCCCTTATTTTATAACTCAAGGCAAGGCATTGCCTGTGTATTTTCTGACTTTGTGAGACTGTCAATTTCTTAATTTCCTCTGACGTCTGAGCCCTCACTGCATTCTGAATTTTAAAGCCACTGGATCTATACGTTGATCCCCAGTGTCTTGCTTGTGGCAGCTCCATAATTTATCTACACCCCTAAATGAGATTTACTTATTGCAGCATCTCCATATAGTGTATGATGCTATTTCAATAATTAGCTATAATGTGCTACTCTGGGGATGTTTTTTCTGCATTATATTGCCAATTAATAAATCTTCGGTTCCTCGACTTTTCATGACCCATGACTTTATTCCAAGTAGCCCTACATATGATGAGATCTATACTGGAACTTCCCTTAGCACTCTAGCATTGAAATTCTAACATAAAAAAATCCAATGTGCTTTGATGTTTGATTACACTGTTGCAGTTAAGATGTGTTCTAATTTGTTATTTCTTTAAACATGTACATAGGATACTCATACACTCACAAAACTATCTCACTTTCTGTTGTGCTCTCTCTCTCTCTCTACCACTGCACAGAGAAGAGGAAAGCCAACATCTTGGACAACCTGAACAACACAAACGGGACCATAATTGGTGTCACTTGTTGCATCGTCCTCATCCTCCTCATCGTCTCTGTCATCGTCCAGATCAAGCAGCCACGTAAAAAGTACATCCTGCGGCGTGAGGACTTTGACCCCACCATGTTCCAAGAGGTCTTTGAGCCGCCTCACTATGAGCTGTGTACTTTACGAAGCGCCGCTACAGCCGCAGCAACCTCAGCAGACTTAGTCGACCTGGCGGAAGACTTTGAGAACTACCACGCCCTTCGCCGTGCCTCCTCACGCTGCGTCCACGATCACCACTGTGGCTCCTCGTCCAACCCCGGCTCCGCCCACATATCCCAGCTGTCACTTAGTGGAAGAGGAAGCCGTGGGAACTTGAGCACTCGAGACACAGCAGCCGCCACACTGCTCACAGACCTTCCACAGCCGCCCATGGCACTGCGGCCCTTGCTGCCGTCCACTGGAAACCGCAGGAGCATCTTGGTCATGAAGCACAGCTACTCGCAAGAGACAGCGGACAATGGATGCGACCTGGATGACGACCTGGAAGAAGTACCCACCACCAGCCACCGGCTTTCACGCCACGAAAAGGCAGTACAGCGGTCAGTATCCCTAGATTTCTGATGAGGAAAGAACAACAACTGTAGAGTTATTAATGGTGATGTTTAAAATGTGTGTTGGATACTTAGGCCTACATTTATTTTTGTTTCCTTCTTATTTTAGCTTTCTTCTTTCCCTCATCATTTTTTTTTTGAGATTATGATAAGCTTCTTTTTTGCATTGATCCTTGTTCTTTCTCCCCTTTCTATCATTAAAAACTTTTTTCACAAAGGGCTACATTTTCCCCCTCTGCATGCTCACCCTTGAACATGTCAAGCGCCCACTGCTAGTTTTTATCCAAATGGTGATTTATAGCTTACATCTTTACGCTCTACTGTACGTTATCGTTTGTCAGAGCTCTTTAAAGAAATGCAGACCTCTTTTTAGAAGATATTGATTCTCTAACCAGTCCAGTTTAGACTGTTACCCCAAGGGCTTGAATCAGTGCCTCATAGAGACGACTATAACTTCATTGACATGAATGCAAATAAATGTAAAATATGCATTTCTAGTCCTGTTTATAACAGGGATACTGAAAATATGACTTTATTTCTATGTAACTAAACATTTTGGCATGAACTACATTTAAAAAAAAAAAAAAGTATTTTACTGTGTACTTGCACATTGACTGCTTAAAAAGTAAATGTATATGTTTACAAAAACACTAATGTGATATTATTTTAGTACATTTTTGGAGATACGACATTCCTGCATGCACTTTCTATGTGCTCCTTCCGGAGTTTTCTTGACTGTCAATTCATTGTCTGCATGCAAAGCTCCCGGAGACATGCAAAGCACTAATGAAGTTTATTGCTGTTATGTAGCGCAGTATGCATTCTGACCTCTATGCAAAAAAAGTTTGATATTAAATGAAAGAGCCATGACATTTCAGGTTCTGCCTCATTGGCTCTTTGAGCAAACATGAATCAGAGTACAACACAACTAGGGTCTAAGAGACAATCTCAAGGTAAGCACCCTTATCCAAAAATCCAAATCTTTAAATGTTGTTGTGTAGTCATCATTTGCCCAGTCCGTATATATACTTTTATGTTTTATTTTCTGTGATTTTTGCGCGGATTTATATTTTGTTTTTTTAATGTATTTTTTATTTATTCATTTTCACCAAGATGGTTTTCTTGCTTGCAGCCATCTTGTCTTCGCAGTGAGTTTGTTTGAAGTCTTTGTGATGCTCAAGTTTACTGTATGTCCTCCCAAGGACATACATTGTAGCACTCAGTGGATATTCATTAGCATGGACTTTTTTCCATCATTTTAGTTGAAGCTGTTTTCAAATGTCTAACCTCTGCATTTTCCTCCCAGTAGGCCTGTAGCAAATAATACGCATCAATCATGTAAAGACATTTAAAATTAAAGCACAAATTGGAAACCAGATACAAGCCCAACTTTTCATTAAATTACATCAGTGAATTTTTACACTCTCCAAAGAAAGCACATTGAGAAGAAATATTTTGTAATTTCTAAATATTTACTGATCACACACACATATAGAAGTTGTCTGTAGTTTTTGCATGATTTATGTCACATGTACTATTTCATTTTGTGTTTGGTTAATTTTGAAGCATATTCTTTATGTCTGTGTGTAACAGTTTGTGTGTGTGCTCCAGGACTGTGCTTTAATAAGGTTGCAATTAGCACAATATAAAATAAGTTAGATGATTACATTTCAAATGCAAACAATTTATGAGAATAACTTGTTCATCAAAAAGTTGCATTTCAATGCAGAGTTACAGAAGTTTGTGTTTTTAATGGAGCAGTCACATGAAGTGTTACACATTGTTTTGTCTTTTAGTGTGAAATATGTGTTATACACACACATATCATAAGTGTGTGTGTGTGTGTGTGTGTGTGTGTGTGTGTGTGTGTGTGTGTGTGTGTGTGTGTGTGTGTGTGTGTGTTTGCTTATGGTCTACATTATGTTGCATTGTCTCCATCATGTAGACTTCTTGAGAATAGTGCGATCCTGGATCAGTACGAACGGGCTTCACTGACATATGAAAAAGCGGAGCGGAGATTTACACCAGCATGATGCTGATGATGATGATGATGATGAGGATGAAGGGACACTTTGACGAAAGCCAGGATATTGGAAATATATTCAGATGAACACAAAGGACTAGATGCAATGTTGCAAGTGTTCAGCTCTGTACGCACTGTAGTCAATCCAGATAATTTTTTTGTCTTGCTGGAAAGAAATGGACCTTAAATGACCACGATTACTTATTATTAATTATTAAACTTTACATTTGGGGTTTTAGTTAGAAACATATCTGTAATTGTCATGGACCGCTCACTGAAAACTAAATGAATGTGATCAAACATCTTCATGTTCATTGTTAGGCATGTATCTTTCAAATGAGTAGCATACATGTTATGATTTTATAGAAAATTAGAGTTGCTTGCTGTTTGTCAAATCTAGATTTATTTTATTAGAGACAATTGGAATCAATGACTAACCCTAATTGAAGTTAAAGCTGTTGGAATAAACAGTTCAAGGGTGAGTTATGTGGCTTGTGCATGCTTCTTTTGTATCCATCAAAACATCAACATTCTAACATTTAAATATGAAAAGCCCCCATCTACTAATACATAGGTCATAAGGACATAAAGAGTAGGCAAAACAAAACCATCTTCAAAATTAATTAATTGCATGTCGTTGCTTCGCTAAATCATTAGGTAAAGAAAATGTCACGAATTTCATTTTATAACACTTTAAAACTCCCTTTTAAATATGTTCACTAACTTTGACGTGCATTTTTATTTTTTACAAAAAATACTTTTTTCTGGCAAACCTTTACTTCAAGTCTGTTTGTCTTAATATCTTTGTATTAAAACAGACTTTTATAAATTTAAAGGATGATAGTTTTTACAGTTACTCAAATATACTGATGCTTTGTAAAATAAATAAAAAAAATAAAGCTTTGCCTTTTTTCTTTGTTTTATTGGCTTTTGGTCAGCAGTTCCTCTGTCCCTTTATAGTCTTCTCAGACTGTCAGCCCACGCTATCAATGTCTCACAATCATGTGTTTAGATGCTGGTTTATTTGCTGATTTGCTTTAAAGGAAAACCCAAGTCAAAATGATTTTTTTCCCCAAGGAGGGCAATAAAAATTAGCCTTAGATTTTGGAATCTTGGTTTCCAAAATCTTTGGTTTCTCCTGATGAGATAAATCCCATATACAGTATACTGCATAAGGGACCGAGCAGCCTCACACTCTAATATCACTCACTGTTGGCAGGCTGCTATTGTAGGAAAAACAAGCTGCTATATATGGAATATGAGAAGAGATCAGCTTGGAGCACAATGACATTAACATTACTCCCACGCTCTGCCATTGCCCGTTTCTTCTTGCTGTGTCAGTTTTTACGGTATTTACCATCAATGTGTACATTCTTTTCTGTATTCAATGTCATGTATGTATTGTTTGCATCCATGCTCTCCACTCTCCTTTTCCACAAATACACACAATCATTCACAGACCCATATTTCTGCACACACAAAATAAAATGTTTCTTTTCTATACACATACTTTGCTAATGTCTGGGTCTTGTCTCTCTGTTTCACAATGGTGCCAACACTTATGTTATAGATGTTTAACAAGCTCACACAAATACTTCCTCTCTCTTCTTTACTCTCTATTACACACTCTATAATACACAAACACACACACAACACCACAAAGTCATCTGCCAGTATAGATAGAGGTAGAGAGCTCAATAATTAGGTAAGTCTGAACCAATTTAAATCACAAGCAGCCCAGGCAGCAGATGAGAAAAGTGTGGGACCCAGAACAGACTTAAAGTAATAGTGTTTTCATTTCTCTGCAGATACGTCAGACAGATGCATCATTCCTCTGCATCTTGCCAAGTTTGACAGGATTTGAAGGTTTCTCTCCCTTGCCTCTTGAGTGAACTGTTGCCCTGTGCAACTTTAACAATGTAGAGTGTTGTAACGAGAAAAAAAATGTTTGTGGTGTTCGCAAGTTTTTCTTCTTGCATTTGCTCTATACCTGTGCTCCACAAGTGGCTGTGATTGACAGGCCGTGGAACACTAATTATTTCAGATATGGGATGGAAACTTTGGTTTTTGAAAAATAGAGTATAATGTAAAGTTGTTCATGAAGAAAAAAATAAAAGAAAATCAGGTTTTTCAAATCCTTTTCATGTAACCATCCAAATACGAAATTGCATATTTTAGCTACTGATTTCACATTATATATATCTTTTTTTATGTCATTTATTTCACGTAGAGTATCAGGTTGTTTTTATATCTAAACAAGCACAGCAAGCTGTTGACAAGAAGGTAAAAGTGAATGTTTGAAATAAAGTGATGTTGAACTTTATAAACGGGTGCATTTACTTGATTCTACTGACCCATTGAGTAAATCTTATTTATTCCCACTTTTACTAATGTCAGAGCATTATTCACTTACTTTTATTTATTTATTTTTTTAACCTGTGTGCATATTTATTTGATAAAATGCTGGACAGAATGTTTCCAATAAACTAACGTTTACTGTGATGATTTATTTTGTAAGTAACATCTAATTTAATTTTCTGTTCTTCTGTTCTGGGGCATTGCGGACATTCAGGTCATATTTCACTGCTCAAAAGTGTCACTTTCGGACATACTAGGCAGCTGTTTTCACTGTACTGTACCTACCCGGCACCAACCAGCAGACAGACAAAGTTAGCAACTAGCTAGCTAGTGAACACAATGAAACATTTATAAAAAATGTATTAAAAACATGTTTTTAAAAAGGTAAAAGTAGGACACATCCTTGCTAATTGGTCAACACACATGTTTTGAACAATGTGCCTTGAGTTAAAAGCGGAAAGAAAAGCTCCCGCACGTTTACAGTCGGAACTTAACAGTGTGACATTTAGCGGAAGTAAACCACACACTCTTGTAGCTTTAGCTTCATTAGAGGTAATGTGTTATTGTAGCCGTATTGCAGCCGTATTGTAGATAATTATTTCAGTCTCAATTAAGCAGCAATGCCTTCGGTTGAGTGTATGAGGCAGTTCGTCAACGAGCGACTAACCGCTGCTGCTGAAGAAATATTCCGAGTTTTTGAGAAAACCGTTGTGGAGTACGAGGAGGAGCTCGAGCGCCAGCGCAGACTGTTGAGTAACGTTATCGCTTGGAATCCCAAAATAAAGTTACACATCATAGGTGTGTAAAATCTTCATGGTCTTTAAAAAAA
>NC_048428.1:11664963-11667575 GCF_013103735.1 Etheostoma cragini | reverse complement strand
TGAAGATCAGACTCTGAAGTTGAGTACCAATGAAACTCAGTGTGTGGTGGAGGAAACGTGTCTAAACCACATTCCAGTTAACAAGTCCGTAGTATCGGAACCAAACACTGACCACCTGCTCTTCTCTCATGAAACTGAGAGCCAAGATCAAAAAATAGCCGAGCGTGGAGACTCTGGATCTATCAGAAAGGCAGAGCGAGAAACAAACAAGAGACATCACAAAAGCAGAAGTCAAATTAACATAGTCAACAACCCTAGCTTGTCAGAGATTCACCTTGATACTCACACAGGTAAAGAGATGTATAACGATATAAGAATCCACACAGATGAGAAGCAACATTCTTGCCAAACATGTGGGAGAAGTTTCAGTCGGATATCATCGTTGAAATATCATTTAATAACCCACACAGGTGAGAAGCCATATTCTTGCAAAACATGTGGAAAAAACTACGCTCAAATATCATCATTGAAGTATCATATAAGAACCCATACAGGTGAGAAGCCATATTCTTGCAAAACATGTGGAAAAGCTTTCAAATGTAATACTATTCTGAAAGTCCACATTAGAACCCACACAGGTGAGAAGCCTTATACTTGTAACACATGCGGGAATAGATTCTGTGACCTGTCGGCATTGATAAGACACATGAGAATCCACACAGGTGAGAAGCCGTATACTTGTAATACGTGTGGGAAAGATTTTAGTCGTAGCGATGATTTGAAAGTCCACATGAGAATCCACACAGGTGAAAAGCCGTATACTTGTAAAACGTGTGGGAAGAATTTCAGACGTAGCAATGAAGTGATGGTCCATATGAGAAAAGCCCACACTGGTGAGAAGACCCATCTTTTTTAAAGGCCTAAAAGAGTGCAGGCGGACAAGTCATTTTCTATTTGAATCCACACAAATGAGGAACCACGTGCAGCACTTGTGGAAAAAGTTTTTCTCAAAATCACGTGCTTGAAGAACCACCTCAGGATCAACATACGCCGTAGAACCCATTGAGCTGAGACTCCTGTTAACACATGTTTAATAACTGAGTTCATACACCCGTTTGCAAGAGCTACATCTCTGTAACTGAATGTGAAATGTTTCCCACAAAGGTGAGACGTCTATATGTTAGTGGTAAGTTTCCCTTGATTTGACATCATGACTTATTTTTTCTGTTAGCAACATTATTTCTTTGAAACAATCGTGATCTCCCACCTCAAGGAAAAATGTTTCATGGTGAGTGCACAGTATGTTTTTTTTTTGCCAAATGTCCATCTATTGTATGTGCTATGTATAGCTCCATAGCAAGTAATGGAAAAATATATAGTGTTACTTTGAACTGAGGGTGTAATGCAATACCAGACCACTTATCATTTCTCCTGACCCTGAAAAGAAAGAAAAAACCAGTATGACAGACAAAAGGGCAACATGAAAATGTATATAGATGCTGTAAAAAGAAAAAAATGCGTTCCTTGAATGCATGCAGGGCCAACCACAGCCTCTGTGTGTGTGTACTTGAACTGTACACCAGTATGTGTTTGCACCTTGAACTCACTCAAGTGAGAGACCATGGACTTACAAACCGAGTGATATTTCAGATTATAACTTTAAAAGTCACACAAGAACTCACACAGGTTAAAGTTGTATCACTGCAGCAGAGGGTTCAGGTGTAGTCAAACGCATTCAGGCAAAAGCTGCATGCTTAAAGAACACGGAAGAGGTTTTGGCTAAATGAAAAGATGTATGGCTGCACAGTTTATGTAAAATAAGTGTGGCCATGTATTTATATACATATAGCCAGCATTTCTGGGAAACAGCCCAGTCCTCTATATCCTGGGAATCTTTGTTCCACTGTGTCTGTACAGTCATGTCTGTTGAACTAATGGTGTGATGTGGATTGCAGGTTGTTGTCGTGTGCATATAAAAGCATTTGCCAAATGCCATTTTTTTCAAAAGACCAGCGTGTTGTTGTTTTTGTCACTCGTTATAGTTTGCAATCAGTTCAAAATACTTGACAGGCTGATATATATAGTTTGATTACAGAAAACGAGTCATTACTAAAAATAGAATACTTTTTGTAATGAAATATTTTTTACATGTAAGCCGTACTATAATTCTTTTTTTTCCCCCCACCAAACATATATACGATAAATATAGGAAGAATTGTTACTTTGCAGGTTAAAAAACAAACTTAGAATGAGCTTTGTTAAAGTATCCAGCCCTACACTTTTATCTGATGTTTTGGCTGATGTTAAATACTCAAGTTTTGAATGAAAATGCCATCAGTTGCGAGCGGAAAGAAAACCTGGAGTGTGTTTACTGTCGGAACTTAACAGTGTGACACCAAGCGGAAGTAAACAACAAGGGTTGTAGCTTTAGCAGAATCAGCGTATAGCTAATACATCCAACGCGGGAGGTGGGTTACTGTTGCCGTATTGTAGATAATTGTTTTGGTTTTAATTAAGCAACAATGTCTTCAGTTGAGTGTATGAGACAGTTTGTCAACGAGCGACTAACTGCTGCTGCTGAAGAAATATTCAGAGTTTTTGAAAAAAACATCTTCGAGTACGAGGAGGAGCTCGATCGCGTGCGCAGACTGTTGGGTAAGTACAGTTACACA
>NC_048428.1:11636451-11664863 GCF_013103735.1 Etheostoma cragini | reverse complement strand
ACAGGTCTGTAGTATCAGAACTCCTCTCTCATGAAACTGAGAGCCAAGATCAGAAAAGAGCCGAGCAGTGTCATAAGAGCAGAATTCACAGTAATGGTGTTAACGACCCTAACGTGTCAGAGATTCACAAAGTTTCTGACACAGGTAGAAGGTTTTTTAAATGTGACAAATGTGGAAGGGTTTATCAGTACAATTCATTATTAAAGAGACACCTGAGAACCCACACAGATGAGAAGCCATATTCTTGCAAAACATGTGGGAAAGCTTTCAAATGTAATAGTACCTTGAAAGTCCACACGAGAATCCACACGGGTGAGAAGCCGCATACTTGTCAAATTTGTTGGCAAGATTTTGAAAGTATTTATGATTTGAATGTCCACATGAGAATCCACACAGGCGGGAAACCGTACAGTTGTAAAACCTGTGGGAAAGATTTCAGACGTAACTATACTTTGAAGATACACATGAGAACCCACACAGGTGAGAAGCCGTACCATTGCAAAACCTGTGGAAGAAGATTCTCTCATTTGTCAGCATTGATAAGGCATACGCGAGTCCACGCAGGTGAGAAGGCGTATTTTTGTGAGCTCTGGGGACAATTTCAGATGTAGCATTGAAGTGTTGGTCCATATGAGCAAAGCCCACACTGGTGGGAAACTGCACCTTTTCAAAGGCGCAGAAGAGTGCAGACAGACAAGTCGTTAGGCTCGTTTGAGATGAACTGCGCCTTGCCTGTAAAGTGGACGAGAGCAGGTGGCAGCAGCCGTGATCTGAACGGATAAAGTCTCTTATGAGGTCTTCCACATGTGTTCTGTGCAGAATAAGCCTTTAAATCAGACAAATGGCAATTTAAAATCACTCAAATTCAAAAACAGTAAAATGTTTATATAAAAGTCATAATTTTGAGTCGGTTCTGAACCAATCAAAACGTTAAATCAGCTGAGAGGCTGGTGTTTCCTAGCATGCTCCGGGTCCACCTGGGTCTTGCAGTCGGTGAAAAGCGCCTTGATCTTGACTTTGCCGCCTTCATCTTGTGAGATCATCGTTGTTAATGTGTGCATGACGTCAGATCAAGTTGGACACAAATTTAACGGCATCAAATGATTACTAATAAGGGAAGAAGTTCCACTCTCTTGATACCTCCGGCTTCTGAACTGGTTGCAATTCTACCAGAGTTCCACTTGGGGCGCTCACAGGCAAGTGCAGAATGAATGGGACTCTATGGAGCTATACCTCTCAAAATCCACTTTCCTCAGGATATGATTTTTGTCTAGTAATCTGAATGTTGCATTTGAAAGAGAAGGCTAAGACAATACACCCTGCTGGGTGCTACATTTTTTTAAAGTGGCTTTTTCCTTAATAAAAAGCCTTTTAGAATCTAAAGGACGTCATACGGCCAGAGATACTACTTTACAGCAAGCTCTGAGTCACTTCCTCTTTTCTCTTGAGGCATCTGTCACTCCCCGATGTAAGTTGAGTGAATGAAGATGTGAATTGCGCATGCGTCATTTTGCAACAGTTAGCCTACAAGAAGTTAACGAGAGACTTCAGTAATGTCAAATAGAGTAAAAATTGACCTACTTACCAAAGTTTGTTGACTGCTGGCTACAAGCTAGCTATCAAACACAGCAAAGGCTGAATGGCAATTTTAGCAATCATAAAATTAGATAGCTAAAACGTTTTTGAAATTATTTCCACCTTCGGTTATTGTTTGTAATGAGAAAAGTTTATTATTGCATGGATTTCACAAATCTCAGTATAACACGTTATGTTGTACACCGTTTAAATTTGAGCATGCGTGACTCAAATTTGCACTCGACTTCCATCGGGGAGCGACAGCATCCACAACACCGCTGACAGGTTAGGCTCTCCCTGTCAATACACATGCTAGAAAGAGGTTTCTAATGTTTTAAAGACCACAACAAAATATTCTCTCAGACATTCCATGTTGAACTTGCAAAAACTACAATCAAATCTGAGATTTCTCAGCGGCAATCAAGCAAAAGAGACAAATTTAGCCATTTAGCTTATTAATCCCATTTATTTTGCACTCCCCTGCAATCACCCCCTGTGGAACTGCAACCAAATGCGGTACAATGGGGCCAAGTGAGAGGAGTGAACAGGCTTTCCGGAGATGGACTTTGACGACATCAAATGGACAGCAATCGCTGGAGATCGATTCTGCAAAGACCTGGCTCATCTCGAACAAGCTTATTTTGTATTTGAATCCACACGAGGAAGAGAGGAGCCCCGTGTGATACTTTCGGAAGAAGTTCTTCTCAAATCACGTTTTTGAAAAAACACCTGAGGATAAATATACACGGTTAAACCACTGAGCTGAAATCCCTTAACTGAATGTCAAATATTTCCACACAGGTGAGATGTAAACATGTAATTGTAAAAGAGACTTAAAGTCCATGTTCCAAGTCAAGCAGGATTTAATGGTTCTATATGAAGCCTCCTGGACAGATTTGAAAGGCAGTAAGATTTTACATTCGAGAGTGACTGGCATTCATGTTTTGTATTACCTTTAAATAAATCCTATTTAAGTGAACATGCCTCCTTTTTGATATTTATAATACAGTACCTCAGATATTTGTCCGTCCACATTTTTTATTTATTCTTTTAGCATTGTTAATAAATAATAAATTGATCATCAAATGGGTTTCCAGTAAATAGCAATTGACTCTAACTTGAACAACCCTACCTCATTTCCAATTTCAGCCGATTTAACAAATTCAATTAAACAAGCATTGTGACAACTTGAAGCATTGCTTGATGTATATATACTACAGTCTAAATATTGTACACAGTTTCATGTACAGAATGCAGGGCTGACTACAGCCTCTGTACATCTGTATGCGTTCCCATCCAGAACTCAAGTGAGAGGCCATGGACTTACAAACCTAGTGGGAGATATTTCAGATCTAAAACAACAACTCTCACAGGTTAAAGCTATACCACTGCAGCAGAGGTTTCATGTGTAGTCAAACCCAAACAGGTGAGAAGCTAAATTGTGTTGTGTTGTTGAATTGTAAAAAGTTGCCGATATACCTAAATACTGTATAGGCCCTTCTTGTGTTTGAGTACAGCATATACATAGCATATATTTTTACTTGTATGCGTACAAAGTAGAGAATAAAAATATACAACCTATAAGTGTATACTGTATAGTGCATTAACAACTATAACGACACAGCTTGCACGCTGTTTACTTTTTATATATATATATACATATATTCTGATACAATATTCTAATACTATTCTAACTTTGCTCACGTTTTTAAAACCAAGGGAACTGTTTTTTTCTGTTTTTTTTTCTGCGTACGGTTTAGTTTTTTTTCCTCGGGTTTAGTTTTTACACTAGCTAGTTCTACAATAAAAAAAACTCAGTTTCCCAGGATTCCTATGAACGGTGGGTGACGACAAAGAATGCGCCTCCTGAACACGACTGATTTAACAGACCGCTCTTGTAGCACAGTATATGTTGTATGTTTCGCATTCATGACCAATAATAAGTATATTATTTAAGCCCGCAGTAGTTGTTTGTTAGTTTTACTAGCTTTAGCTAGCTGTCAGTCGTGCTAAAGTACACGCTAACTCCGCTTTCTGTGAAGCTAACCACAGCTAACTCTTAGAGGACATACTCATGGCTTACATGCAGATAGTGAAAGGTCTGCAGCGGAATCTACAACAGACAGCGACACTGTACAGCGCCCACAAATGCAAACTAGCACAAGTCAGTTTGCTCATCCACACACACAGGACAGCGTCAACAGTGTCGAGGCTGACTTTCCACAGAAGAATCGAGGCTCCTTCTTTCATGCCAGTACTGAGCTGCTTCTTACGGCGGGATATTTCACTCGACTCTACAGCCAGAAATCAAAGCAACCCCGAAGAGAGAGACAAGTCGGTTTCCAGGTACCAGAGTGGGAGCCCCCAACCTTCAGCTGCACAAAAAGGTTAGTAATTAGTTACATACGTACTATAGATGCGTTGTGTTTTCGTTTTTGTACTACAGCAGTCCCCGCCCCCCCATGCAAAGTGGATTAACGCTCAAGAACACAAACATAGTTGAGGTAGTAATCTCGTTATTACTCATATTGCCTGGACTAGTAGATTATAATCTATTAATTTTATTATTTATAGACTTAATCACTATAAACGGTGATTGGATGGTGAGCATATTTTAAAAGCATCTCAGTCGTGATCAAGTCATCATCACAAGTGAAAAGAGATCCATATAATGTCTTAAAATAGTGGTCCAGGAGCCAAAAAAAGCATTATTTATTTATTATTTTATTTATTATTTATGTATTTGTTGAATATAGCAAGGACCTGTTTGCATTCGTGATTTTTTAGATAATTTTACTTGATAAAGTGCAACACTGTTAGTTGATAATTATTTGCTATCCAACAGTTTACTGGTTGTCTATTAAATTTCAACCTCATATCTTCCAGTAAAAGAAGCTGGCAAAGACTTCACCTACTTGATAGTTGTGCTCATTGGGCTTGGAGTGACAGGTGACTACAACTTCAATATTTCAAGAGAATTATCTTCTCGATAAAAGTCAAATAATGGATATGCACGCTAAAATGTGTGTGTGTGTGTGTGTGTGTGTGTGTGTGTTTTTCAGGTGGACTGTTATATGTGCTGTTCCAGGAGCTGTTTTCTTCCTCAAGTCCAAATAAAATCTATGGGAAAGCCTTCAACAAAGTCAAGTTAGACCCAGAGGTAAGAAAGACATCACACGTTGCTGAGGCCAAATAGTACCTCTCTGACAACATCTCTTCAACAGTACTCAACTATAATGTACATTGCAGTGTTACAGTAAATGCATACATTTAGTTGTAGATGTATTGCACTACATGTTACCTATTCTAGATTCAATTCAGTGTGACTCATGAAATTATCTCATTTTGAAAAGTAAAGTGCAAAGTAACACTTTTTTTTATTGAAAATGTAGGTGATTGGTGCATTTGGGGAGCCAATCAAGTGTTACGGGGAGACCACCCGTCGGGGAAGGAGGCAGCATATAAGGTGTGAATATTGTTACTATGTCCAAAAAAAGCTGTTGATTATAAGTGAATGAGTTAATGAATACATTGCAAATTTCTGTCTTAAGTTTTAAATAGATCAAACGAGGTAGCGTCTGTGAGGTGGTAGTGCTGAGGTATCATCGTGTGTGTGTGTGTGTGTGTCCGTGTCCACCTTAGTCATCTGGAGTTCCTGAAGGACGGACTGAAGCATATGAGACTAAAGTTCTACATAGAAGGCTCTGAGCCAGGCCTCAAAGGAACTGTACACTCAGAGTCAAAAGAGGTTGGTACTAAACATAAAGTCAAAAGTAAATCCACATGTGACAGCAGATGCTAAATGTACAGACAGAGGTGATTATTTGTTATTTTAAAGTAGTTTAAAAGATATCCACCAAGTTAAGATACTGTTTCAACTTGTCATTCCACAGAATCCTGAAACTGGAAAATATGAATTCCGTTACATATTTGTGGAAGTAGACACCTACCCAAGACGAACCATTATTGTGGAAGATAACCGATGAGAAAGATAATGGACTTAGAAGTGTCACTTATCTGCAAAAGCATTGTGAACATGTGAATAATGTGTTTGTGTTTTTGCACAAATAGCTTAAAATGTACTGTGAATGTAACTTTAAATCATCATTAAAAGCTGTTATGTGAAACAAACAATTTGGACTGATTTTAGCATTGCCGCAGCAATGGAGCATTTGGCATATTTTTTAAGTACATTCTCTTTCACAGACTCTTATGTGTTGTTGTCGTGTTGTATCGATTTTTTGAAAAGACTACAGGATGACCTGCTTTTTGAAATAACCTTTTAATCAAAGATGCTTTTGAATTGTAATAAAACAAGTTGGTCTGTTATTTGCACAAGAAAGTGCATACAGCAGAAAATACAGTATCAGTGTTTTTGTTCTGTTTTTACAGTGCTGGGTTTAAACCATGGATGTTCCTTTGATTGATTTTTCAATTCCAACTTTATGGAATTGGATGAATGGTTTAATGGTATTGTGGCTGTTATTGTAACATTATTTACCCTTAAAGTCTTTGTTTATAATACCGTCAAGTAGTTGTCATTTTAGATATCTTAAAGGTTACATATTCCTTCCAAAAATGTTGCTCAGTCATAGCTACGCTTCCTGTATATTCCGATGTCTGCTTTTCGTCTTTGTTTACTGCATTCTTAATGTGGTTGTCTTTTTAAAATGGCAGATTGCAAAATAAAACAATGGCCACTAGATGGAGGCAACGAGTCGAGGGACAGGAACAACCTGATATGACCTTTAAGATTCTTTTATATCATTTCACATTTTGTAAGTTATTTTAGAAAATCACATGTCTGATTGTATTATATATATATATATATATTATAAACGAACACCCATTTTAATGGTGTTGATATTTTTTTTATACATTGACATATTTGTATAATATAAATACATTATTAATAAAAAGTTGTATTTGGTCCAATTTTTACCTTTTTGTCACACGGACCTACATGCTACCCTTCATAACCCTCGGAAGTATGACGCCTCAATAACCAGCATCAGCCTGAAAAGATCACTTCTTCGTGCGAGGAGGCTGACGGTAATCTTTGGGGAGACAGATAGCTTGTTATTACAACTTTTAATCCTTTGACAGTTGTACAGTTTGCGGCCATATATACAGTTTATGGTTGCGGTACTTTTCTATGAGCCTAACGTTACGTGGAATTCTTGTTTGATTTTTCATTGGCAGCAAAAAAGTAGCTCCGTACTGCTTGAATTTAAAACAACGAGAATACAGCAAAAACAATAAAATCGATATACGTTTTCTGACAGCAACGACAGCACGTAAAAGCTAACAGATTCATTGTAATAATTACGTCTGTTCAGGGGAAGCGGCTTACGGGAAGCACTGAAGGTAACAGTCCTATGTACACCGCCCACTGTTGAACCAAAGGCAGCATTGAACGCATAGAGGATGTGGCTAAAACTCTGCAGGACTAGTTTACCTGTTGGTTAAGTTAACGAGTAACCTCAGCTTGCCAACTAACTTGCTAGTAACCTTGTATATAATACAAATAAGATATGTTCATAAAGCAGGCCAATTTAAGTTGTTTTGTTCGCGGTGGGCGTGGATAAATAGAGTAGCGTTAGGGTTAGCTGCAGTGGTTTTTGTGGCCTGCTAGCTAACTGTTACACGGTAACAAATCGTTAGCTAGCTGAACTAATTCGCATCACATATCCGAAGCGACGAGGGAAATGGCACACCTTTACAGCTAGCTAACCCATAAGGCCGAGTTGTCACTATAAAGTAAGTTCAAGATCATGTTCTTGTGTTTGTGTTTAGCTAGCTATCTAGCTAAGTAAACGGAGGAACTAACGTGCTAAACGTACCATCTGTTTTAATTTAGGCTAGCTACAGAAAATGCTTTAACGCTAACATTTAACTCTAACTCTAGCTCATCCATAAGAAGCTCAGATCTTTTGTTTTTATAAATGTGATCTAACGATAGTGTTAATTCTAACCTTTGTTATTACAATTGGTTTGATTAAAAACGCAAGGTAACGTTATTTAATTTAGCCTCCTACGGAAACATTACTTACAATTGTTAATGTGTATATTTATTGCTATTTTTTTTTAAATATTGCTATTTTTAATGTACTATTGACGTTACATTTGTGTCTTGAATACAGTTATTATTATTATTATTATTATTATTTCTGTTTCCAGGGCAAATTGGGGGGCCAGCGATCAGCAAGTTGTTCCCCAGCTATGAAAGCGTCTACTCGCTGATTGACATCTCACAAGACATGGAGCTGTACTGGTACATGTGAGTAACCTATATCTTGTGTGGTTAGATTACATTCATTAGATTCAACTTTATTGTCATTACACAGGTACGGGTACAAGGCAACGAAATGCAGTTAGGGTCTAACCAGAAGTGCAAAGCAGTAAGTGCAGGATATGCAATGGTTTCATAAGTGCAGGACATGGATATGTACTGAATAAATATGGAAATGAATACTATTATAAGCAGAATTTTACAGAAGGGTTTGTCCTATGAATATAAAATATAGATAAGTATTGTGAGCAAGACTTACAGCTGGATATGTAATGAATATAATATACAGGTGGATATTACTATAAGTAGACATTTTACAGATATGTGCAAATAACATAATATACTAATGGTCCACAGATGAGTATGTACTATGAATATATATACAGGCGGCTATTATTATAGACAGAATTTTTACAGATAGATATAATAAGTTAGGCTAAATTGAGCAGTATAAAAATGATTTAAAGGTAGTACAAATGAAGTTTGGGCAGAAGCTATCCAAATTAAAGTGCAGTGGAAAGTAATTGCATAGTACAGTTAAAGTACGGTATTGCAGATGTATATGTAAACAATTGGTACTGTAAAAAAAACAGTCAGCAGTGCAAATTGAAATGTAAGTAGTAACAGTCAGCAGTGCAGGTGATTATGATTACAAACCATTTTGTAGATAATGGTGGAGTTATAGATGGATGTGTAAAGCTAGCTATCTTGTCTCATTTACCCTCTCCTCTTTCCTTTACAGAGTGGTTATTATATTCATCATTATCAAGATATTCTTCTATGTGTGCTGGTACCGATCGAGACAAAGACAACTTGCAGCATACTTGAGCAACCCACGCAATGCTCAGATAGTCATTGTTGGAGGAAGGGCCTACCTTCATCAGATGTGTGAGAGACAGAGTGTAAGTGCAGACCCCCACTACACACACAGCCTACATTTAAAATGTATCATCTACCTGTCAACTACTGAAGTGGTTTTGCTCCTCCAGGATATGTCTTTATTATGGCTGAGGCTAAGTACAAGGTTTTGGTAATAAAGATAATAGCTTTACGTTGGCTGAGAGACATTAGTATGCAAAACAAACGGGTGAGTGACATAGCAACTAACTCTTTTCTTCTGGAAAAATTTGCCATTTTTAAGGACAAATATTGCACCCTTGTTGTTGTTGAAACATAAACAAGTCATAAACCTTTATGACACGATGCTTCCTTTAGTAAGTGTCATGCGGTTTTGCCATGACAAGTAAGAGATAGGTTTCATGTGTCATGACTGTGTCATGTCACTCTTATGTAGAAAACATTATTTTTTTAGGGTTTAGGATGTCCTTGCTCTGCCTGGGCACACATTGCACTTAAGGCACAATACTGACTTCATGTTTGCTATGAAACTTTTTTCAGTTGCTGTAACTTTGAATGTTGTTCAACTGGGCTTCAATAAGTAACCTTGTTTAAAGTTAGCTAAGTGTAATTCCACCCTCAATTTCTGCTAGAACCTGCTTTTCCAGCATATTTAAGTAAAGCAACAGAGTGACTGTAGGTGTGGTTACGTATTGTAAAGCATGCAGTGGACACTGACTGACCACCACGCACCACCAGTCACATGGAACACCATTGTTATTTTGAACGAGTCACTTCTCCGTGTCGTCACACACAACTTAGTCTAGCTTCGACAGATTTTCCTCGTCAGCGGTGCGGAGGAGGTTCTGGCTAATCCACACAGCATTTTGGGATGGGAGAAAAATGTGCTCTGGTTTATTGGCGTTTCTTTAAACCAATCACAATCATAATGGGCGGCGCTAAGCTCCGCACAGAGCTGTTGCAAAATAGCCTCTGTAAGGAACTTTTTTGGGTGGAATACGACCGTTCGGAAGTTGTTTTAGTCGTGCGATGGAAAACTCAGATTGGACAGATAGTTGGACAGCTAGCTGTCTGGATTTACCCTGTGTAGATCTGAGGAGCAGTTAACCATAGTCCTCCTAAATAGGCCGGAGTTTAACATTTTAACACAAAGAAAGCAGAAGGAAATTAATGGACAACGGAAAACTATACGAAAATAATTTTTTGTGTAGTTCCTTTTTAACTACTTCAGCTTTGTTTGGCACAGTGGCAGGCACGCTGAAAGCGGTGCGTCACAAAGCGAAAGTCCTGCCCTATTCTCAGAACTGTCACCTATTTTTTCCAACTGGAGTTTGTGGTCCTTGAGTAAGAGAAAGACAAATAAGGTCACAGTTGTGTTACATTTTTGCAGAGGAGTTGTTTGCTCACTCGAGAGGGCATGTGGTTTTCAGCCAGTCGCTTAACTTTGAATAGAATGATGAGAGGCTACATCTCATCCTGAGTGACATGCTGAGCCAGTGTGGGGATGTGTATTAATAGGTTAGGTACACGCTTCTGGTAGGGCTCATTTTCTTTTGTTATATTTGTTTGATTTGGTTGACAACAAATCTGGCGGGACAGATCACAGCTTTGACACTAATTCAGAAAGTTTTTCTGGACCCACTTTTTTTTTTTTTTTTTTCTCACAAGTTAGTAAAATGTCAACCATGCATGTGAGATTTCTTTGTGCGAATAACAGTAAAGACACAGACAGCAAGTCAGGAGCCCAGTTTTTATCTCAGTGGCTTAAGTTTGAGTCCGATCCAAGGTTCTTTGCTGCATGTCGTCCCACGTCTCTCTACCCCATTTTCTGTCTTTATCTGTGCTATCATTAAAGGCCAAAAAGGCCTAAAAATATTCTTTAGAAAAAAGAATAAAATGGAGTAGAGTGATTTACAGACAGCAACAAATGCCTCTTTGAAGGTCTTCGCGTCCCCCTACATCTCAAAAAGTCAAATTGTCAGTACTGATGTTCTATATGCTGCACATTATTTGTTCTTGATATTTCACAGTTTGTATCTCTTGTCCTATGTAAATCATAAGATATATTGGAGGAAAATGATGGTCTTGTCTAATGTTTAATTTGAGTATGTAGTTAGATTCAACGGTGGAATGTAACGAAGTACATATACTTTGTTACTGTACTTAAGTACGTTCTTCACATACAGTTGTGTTCAAAATAATTGCAGTCCAACATCACTAACCTCATAAATCATTTTTGGTAAAGTGATATTTCTAAACGGCAAGTAATTTACTAGTAAGTGTTGTAGAGTCATAGAAACCAACGGACCCACTAGTCATGACATGCATGCTGCTCATTCTGTGTAATTGAAAGAGGCATGTTCAAAATAATAGCAGTGTTGTGTTCAGGTAGTGAGGTGATTGATTCTGTGAAGAAACAGGTGTCAATAATGGCCCATATTTAAGGAGGGAAGGAAGCAAATGTTGTGCATGCTGGTTATAGAGCATTCCACCGTGAAATACTCAGCAAAATGGGTCATTCCATACATTGCTCTGAGGGACAGCGGACTTAGATTAAAAAGTTGATTAAGGAGGGGAAAACCTATAAAGAAGTGCAGAAGATTATAGGCTGCTTAGCCAAAACTATTTCAAATGCCTTGAAATGGCATCCAAAGCCTGAACAACGTGGGAAAAAACAGTCAACTACCGTTCGAATGGATTGAAGAATATCCAAATTAGCAAATTCTCAACCAATGATCAACTCCAGAAAACTCAAAGAAGACTCAAAGTTACCTGTGAGGACTGTTACGATCAGAAGAAGGCTGTGTGAAGCAAAGCTAGAATCCCCCACAAAGTACCATTGGTGGAAAAAAAGACATGTACTGAATTGGTTGAAATTTGCCAAAGGACACATTGACTGGCCAAAGGAGTAATGGTGGGACATTGATGACTGATGAGAGCAAAATTGTTCTTTTTGGGTCTAGGGGCCGCAGACAGTTTTTCCTACAACCCCCATGCACTGAATTTAAGCCACAGTACACTGTGAAGACAGTAAAGCACGGTGGTGCAAAAATCATGTTATGGGGATGTTTCTCATACTGTGGTGTTGGGCCTTTTTATCGCATACCAGGGATCATGGATCAGTTTCAATACATCAAAGTACTTGAGGAGGCCATGTTGCCTTATGCTGAAGAGGAAATGCCTTTTGAAATGGGTCTTTCAACAAGACAATGAACCCTGATAGATAACAAGAATTGTAAGTCAGAATGTAAACCGGGCCACAGATTAACCTAAAACTAACTTAATTAAAATGCCCATACTTATTATTATCATTAGTAGAATATAGACATTAAGAGAAGAAATTATATTTTACATTTAATATTTAAAGTACATTGAAAATTGGCTACTTTTTTACTTTTACTTATGTAAGGTTGTCATTGTGGTACTTCTGCTTTTGCTAAAGTAAATATGTCTCTGGTTATTTGTACTTTAACTTAAGTACTGAGATATAGAACTTTCTCCACCACTGGTAAGATGATCTGCTCTTTAAGAGTCATTTTGATCACTGGGGTGACCTTCATAGTTTCTGTTTGGTTTGTAACGTCTTACATTTTGCTGACGTGCACCATGAGTTTTTTGATCTTATCTTTTATTGTTCCCTTAAAGTGATAGTTCTGGTTGAATGCAGCTGTATATATGTATACTGTATATTTTCAGTGAAATGTCTAGAATAGTAATGCCTTTCTTCAACATCAGTTTGTATGGAGTCTGTTCTCAGTGGGCTGTGCCACAGGTTCAGACAGCCATCACAATCGGGCTTCCCCATGGCCCTTTCTGCTTTATGGCCTCGCTACAACACCTGGAAACAATCTCCATGATTCTAAACCTTCCAAAATACGCTCAGTGAATCACATAAATCTCGTTACTCTGACAATTTTCTTTAAACTTATTTATAACTCTTGCCCACTTCTTAGTAGTTATTGTAAAATGTGCTAAATAAATGGCACTCTATCAACCCATTTCTCTACATTTAAATGGAAGTCTGCATAAAAGTAAATTGAGTCAATTCACGCTAACGTTGACACTAACCCAGCGTTTGAGATTTTTATCATTACAGTTGTTGCATCTAAGAGGCAAAGACGTTATAAGAAGTTATATTTATAGCATTGTTTGGAATATTTGTGCAACAGGAAATGCCCGAATTGCAAAAAACATAAATAAATTTGCCATTGGAACTTAGAAATGCCTGCACTTTTGGCACTGGGTTTCCCCAGACCAGTTATAATACCCTGTGTTCTATCTGAAATGTGTTTCTGATTTTTAGAGGAATACAAACCAGTTTGAGATTGCCATTTGTTTGTTTCTTAGTTCTTACTGTTCTGCCAATATAACTTGTGGAAGGCTATGCCAAACTGATTCAAGGAAACCAATTACAAGGCTATATCGCCAAATAACAGAGTGTATTTAAACGTTTGACTAAGTGAAAATCGGTTCTAGTATGCAAAAGCTGAAATATATTTCCTTCTTGGCTATCATTTTTTTAAATTATTTTTGAATGGGCATACCCTTTGACATGTTGATACAGTAAACATATGGTAACATGAAATATGTAGAGTTGTGAAAATTGAGTTTGAATGTCTTTTAGCCTGGGTGTCTTTAAATATATGGCCTCAGGTGTGTGTGTATACTGACTAATTACATGTCCAGTAACCACCCCAGAAGCCCTCCTACCTCCTCCTTGCACTCATTTTTCACTTTTTGCTTCTTCTATCTCTTACTCCTCTTTAGCCTCCTCGGTCCCTAATCTGCCCTTGCTCCCCAATTCTTATGTCTGCTCTTACATCCTTCTCTTTCTTCCTCTCCCCCTTGTTCCCTTTGCCGTCTCTGGTGTATAATGTTTCCTGTTTAGACTTTAATGGAATGTGCAGCATGGAGGCCCCACAGTAATCCATAACCCGGCACCCTGAAAGTTTTCTGGAGAGATGCCAAGACAACTGGAGTCTTGGGCACAAATGAATTAAACATAGTGGGTGTGTGTGGGGTGGGGGGGTCTTGATGTAGTATCACTCACTAAGCCTTTTGGACAGTCTTCACGGCTACCTGAAAAGACAAAGTGAACCCAAAAGAGCTATGAGGAAAAACTTTTGATACATGTAGGCCCTAAAGAGAGAGATGGGAGAGATTGTTAATAGATTATTAGACTCCATCTTATTGGCTTTTGGTTCAATTATTTAGGTCTACAGAAATAGTGGTGCCTATTATAGGTTGTCTTGAACTTGGCATGATCTTTTTTGCTGTGTCTTTTCTTCATCACTCTTCATCATGCATGCAACCAAAGGATAGCAATTTTGAACTGATTAAAGCTTTAGTGTGTAACTTTTGGATATGAATGCACATCTGTTACATTCAAGCCATTGCCAAATGAGTTGCTTCAAAGCTAATTAAGACTATCAGCTCCACGAAAGTCTTAGTATTCCTCAGTATGACTATGTTCAGAATGTTGTGTCGTCTGGCGACTTTCGCGCACAGAAACTAGAGTGACGATAATCCCCTCTTTTTTTTTTAATCCTTCGTGTCCTCCTTGGCTACTAGCAACTGTGAAGAGGATGGGTTGGGGCTATGCGCCGTCCCAAAAGATTAATATTAATTTAAGATTAATGTATTGAGACTAAATAGAATTAAGATTAATGTATCCTTTATGAGGCCCACAAGAGGAAATTACAATGTACACTCTGTTGTTAATACACACAGGCCTGAATTACACACACATGCTGCACTAATGGAGTCTGTCTGAGTAAGGGGGCTTGTATCATGTCATTACTTACTAATTTACTACTTACTCATTTCTCATGGGGGGCGACAGAAGCTACACACTATAGCTTTAAACATTGAGAGCTTCTTCAAAGGCGGGATAGGAGATACAATAACTAAAAAGATTCTTAATGCTCGGACCTTAATATATTTACTTACCCCTCTAACTTGTCAATTGATGATGACTGTGGATACTCGTTCTCCCTGTCAGAATGTCAACCCAATGTCAACCACTGCCTATTTATGTGACTCATTAATGTTTTGGAAAAAATAGCTGTTTGTTTAGTGATGTTTGTACTTCAGTGTGTATAGACTTAATTGGCAATATAGCCTTGAAGCAAAGAGTTTAAAGCAAGTCCAAAAATATTACAGCCAGCAGCAATGTCCTCTCTAGAGATGTGGTCTGTAAAACGAGCCTAGTTAGTATCCTTAAAGTGTTAGCAGTGTTGACATTTGAATTGTTGGCTTTTGCTAATAGCTGTATTGGCACTGGTCTATTTATATGTGCGTTTGCTTTTTTTGTGTGCAGCACATTAACTCTCTCTGTGTTTCCTTTCCTCTGTAGCAAACCTCTGTCTGGCCCAGTTGGTATGGTGTTCAAGATGACCTCTCGATAGAAGAGCCCTCCTCAACCCTGCCACCAGCTGCATCCTTCTCCCACTTGGACATGCCACCACCATATGAGGCCGTCTCTGGAGGTAGCACTCAAACATTCTCATTCACCAAGCGAATCAAAAGTTCAGCCAGGAAGACTGCCTAATTCTTATTTTAGCCCCTTTTACCTCTTCATTCATAATTTCCTGTAAGCTGCAGTAAGGGGAAAGTCCGCCTTTGTTCTACCACTGAACGTTCTCTGTGGTCGCAACATAGTTTCACTTACTGTGATAGAGAACCAGGTTTTCAGTAGAGATGGCTTTGCTGTATGTGTGTTACTGAAAAGGAGAATTAAACCAAGCTTGGGGACTCATGTACCTTAGTGATTGCAAATTTGCAAATTAAGACCAGACGGGGTCTGAAATGCAATTCACGAGTGTACAGTACTTCTATTGGTAGACTCTTCTGATTTAAACAAGCTCCCATATGTTTGCTCACATTGAGTACTCTGTTTGCTTTAAAAAGACAAAGTACGCTCTGTGTCAGTACCTTATTCATAATAAAACTACAGCTTCAAGGTTATCTCTGTACACTAGACAGACATACCTTGATGTTTACTGCATATGTATATATCAAAGTAACTCATTTATGTTGTCTGTTTTTTGCTTTGCTGGCAAAGGCCAACCTAGTAAGTAAAAAAAAAACTCTACTCTATTTCCACTAAGAGAGGCTCATGCATTCACCACACTGCTTGTGCGTTATGAGCAATCTAATATTTACCATTTGTTGTGTTCCTGTTATTCTTTGTTCCCCTATTTATGTTTCTAAAGAATGTCATTGTGAGTACATGAAACAGGATGCAAGCTAGCCAGACCAGTTGTTGAATGAAGTTGCAACTAATGCTTACCAAACCATTTAGTTATCATTAACAAATACTAAGAAACATTTTTAATGTCATAGTTAACAGTAAAATAACTATTAACTTTAAGTGTAACTACCTATCAGTTCACCTATTTTTACTGATGGTTGTTATTAGTGTTACCAGGTAGGGTTCCAGAGAGCGGAAGTGCTGATATTTTAGCACTTATTGTATTACATGATGTTGGAACCTAGTTATCGCCCCCACATATGACCTTTTTAAGGAGATACCAGAGGGCGTCTGAGGGCCTGCTGTCATCTAAACAGTTTAACTGGTTAATGTTCTCCCACACTTTCCTAATGCGTCTGTCAGACTCAATTTTGCGTACTATCATTATCAAATTGTAAATCTGTGACCTTTTGAGGTATCAGATATGAAAAATACACCGTAGGTCATTGTCTTCCCTGTCAAATGTTCCTGCGTAACTTCTAAACCGAGAGTGTTGTTAGACTGAGAGACCGTGACGGAGAGACAAGCCTACCGGAATCGCAAAGGTGGTGTTTGGTAAGTGAACATGGAGCAAATTTTCCAATGGGAGGACAGCAAACAAGGAAGTGGTTGAAGGGACCATAAGGAGACTAAAATATCAACTTGACGTGGAGAAGAAGTTAAAAACAGAAGACGTGCTGCAAATACTTTTTTGATGAGAGCGACGAGGAGGATACAGGATTCCACTGCTCTGCGGTCAGTTTTCTCCAACAACGATTTGTCTGTTCTTCCTCACCATCACTGGGTTTCGGAGATTCTGACACAGTTTTGTAATTCCTAAGAAGTGTTTTCTTTCAGCGCGTTTCCTTCCTGTATTTCTGAAACACGTAAGATTAATTCACATCAGTGTCCTGGCCGTCTTTTCCTGTGCACAGTTTTTCATCTGCAGTAACATGCACTTGTCATTTGGTGATGCAGCTTGGAGGGAAATTGGGAGCGTTTGTTTGGAGGCAATTGAGCTCCTCGCTAGTGAAAACACGGCAGAATCATTGTCACATAAAACTTTTATAGCAGGCATAAATTGATATTGTGATCTTATTTTTATTTGATTGTAGAGGCTGATTTAACCTAATGCCTACATCTTTTAGACCGCTGAGGGACTTGTTGACCCTTTTTCTCCTTTCCTTTCAGAAGATGATCTGAAGCCCCCTCCCTACAGCGAATGTGCTCACGGAGACGAGGCAGACGCTCCTCGTCCCTCCCATCAAGCTCCTCTCAGTTCAGAGGGAGACACCATTAGCGTAAACGAAGCCCCACCCCCATACACACTGTCGCCCCCTCCACAAGTCGGTCAACAAGACGTCCCTGTAAGCTTCCAGTTCCAGTCAGAAAGCAGGTCCCCCTAATCGATCCCTGATGCCACTTTGCCTTTTTTTCATGCACTGCCTTCTAACATTCAAACTCAGTGATTGTTACCAGCCTAACTCTCATCACACGAGAGCAGATGTTTATTTGGATGCGTGTGTGCGTGTGCGTGTGCGTGTGCGTGTGCGTGTGCGTGTGCGTGTGCGTGTGCGTGTGTGTGTGTGTGTGTGTGTGTGTGTGTGTGTGTGTGTGTGTGTGTGTGTGTGTGTGTGTGTGTGCGCGTGTGTGTGCGCGTGTGCGCGTGTGGTGGGATGGTTTTTAGATCCAAGTTGTTTTTCTACTTTGTATTGCGTAAACAAAAAGTGGTCATCTGATTGAGTTTGACAATAACAGATGACATCAGCAAGCCTGTGTGCCTCAAGTCAAGGCTGCGGAACCCCCTCCCAGCTGGGATAAGAAAAGAAGCCTTGACCTCGAAGCTCCAAGGTAAATGGGTGAGATACAGATGAGCTGAAAGACAGATGCTTTGAAAGTGTGTTCTGGTAGTTTTATAAATTTGTTTCCCGCTGTGTGTCTGAGGCCACTTCCTTTCACAGATATAAACCAATTGACTTATTCTACAAGCATGATTGGGGAATTGAGTTATGTTTAGTTCCTGTTACTGCGTTGCATTACGTAGTTTTTGTGTCTGCGTCTCTAGACTTTGATCTGAATACAGGATGCTAATTCCATTATGACATTAGTTATATGCATATTAGCATTATAGACAATTCAGAGTGTAGACAGTCTAATTAGATTTTGGTGCATCTTGCTGTGAAGATGTGCATTTTAAATAACTTGGAAGTGTTTCTACTTCTGCAAACTTGTTATTACTGTCAATGCTTCATTAATAATGTGTAGTTTGAAGACAAAGTATGTCAGAGGAGAACTATTTGATAATAAATGCACTAATTGTCTTAAATAATTACCTAATTTGCATTACTGGTTATGTTAAATACATCATGGTGATTATACTGGAACATTTGGCAATTTAAGTGTCTGTTACATCTGTGAATGGAAGTGAGCGAGGACAAGTGAAACAAGTTGTTGAAATAAATGAACACTTCATGGCAGCAGAAGAGAGAGTTTTCTGTAAATGATCACATCTACTTCTGGGTTCTGCCTGTCGCTGCTTTACATGAGCACATGTATGCCAGAATGCAAGATTCTGTGCTAACGGTATAAAATGACATTTCTGTGTCTTTAAAAAGAGTTTTGGAATTTAATTGGATTGGTCTTCTGAAGTCTGAAAAAAGTGTTGCTCTCTCCCTCAACAAACGTTTTCTGTCGTCGTAGATCCAGCTGTAAGATAATCCGAATGGTCATGAAATGCAATGTTGAGCTAAAGGCTTGAATTGAGAACGATGTCATCAAATGAAAACTGAAAAAAAGTCAACAATTCTGATACTCACGGGGCTGCAAGCTCAGGCTCAAAACACTTTTTTGGAGCTAAAGTCTAATGAGTCACAAAACTCAGTTATTAGTTTTTTTCATTATTGTTGCAATATGAAGACTAACCAAAATGTTTTAGTTTTTTCTAACAACCGTGTCCGTTTCTTATCTGTTTATCTGCCACAGGCTGGTAGAGGTCAGCCGACTTTGTGTATTTCTTGTGTTTGTATTGTCTGTTCTAGTATTGCTTTAGGAAAAGGTTGTTACTTTGCTTTTTGGATAACTGTATTTCAGTATGTCCGTAAATAACACTGTTGAGACGATGCTCTGCTTCCTGTGTTTGTTTTAGCAAAAAGGTAATCTGTGTACAGTTTCTAAACGTTTAAAAAAAGAGAAGAACAATGAACGCTGTATAAATGTATTTGGGGCATTGGGGAAGTACATAAAGGGAGATCTTCACGGAGAATCTGCATTTAAAATGTTTTTTTAATGATAATCTTTCGTATTGTAATGACAAATCATAGAGCTTCGGTCACTGATGCCTTTAAAGAATCTTTCCTGTGGTTGTAAAATCGGAGGCATGCAACAGAGAAGCTGCAAGGTACAAATCCGAATGTAGCTTTGAACTCTGTTGACATCACTTAATGACATCACATAACTTCATGTTCATTCCCATGATGGTTGACATATCCGATCTCTCCATTTACGGTAGTAGCTTTTACGAGTGAAGCAGAATTGACTTTTGTGTTTTGATTTGGGGGAAATCCGTTTTCTGTATTAAACTGTTGTTCATAATTCTGCTGGTGATAGTTTGTTTTTGCTTTGCCTTGTGAAGTCACTTGTAATTAATGTCTCCTGCGCTGTAGACAAACAATGGTTCCAAAATAGACCCATTTCCTTAATTTCGCACTCATAAGACTCACTCCTAATGATTTGTTTCTGTTTTGCAGTGTACCACTTCTTTATTTTTGCCTGTTTGATAAAGGTTTCTGTTCTATTTCTGTTATAAGTCTCAAGCCTAAACCTATACAATCTTGATGAGTTAATTAGTTATTTTCTCAAACTTTGGAACGCTCTGCCCAGAGCCACAGAAGTCATTATATATGTGTTTCCCAGGCTGTGTGATGAGTAAAAAGAACTACATATGTAACATTGTGTGCCCTCGTAAAATGCATGTCAAAATAACCCTGCAAATTTATTTTTAAGTTTTACCCTGCTCCTACACACAAAAAAGACGAGCTTCTTTAAAAGCCTTTTTTTTGTAGAAATCTGTAGGCTACTGTAGATTTAGTCCCCCATGGGAATCCTGTTAGGAATTGGTGTCTTTGCAGCCTGTATGGACACGACGGATGATTACAGTGTCCAAAAATTGTTGAAATGAACATGTGACTACTGTTTTGTGACCAACTTTGAAAAAAGGAAACCTATGAGGTGCCACTAGAGAGCAGTCTTGCACCAGTGATCATTTAAACCACATGTACCTGTTGCTGATGCATGACCGTGCTCTTGTCATGCATTCTTCGTGTTGTTTTTTATCATTTGAGTATCGATTGAATTCTTCTCACACATCTTTTTGACAGAAATTGGCATCAAGATTTGTTCCGAAGTTTTATACTTTAGATGGGGAAAAAAATAATAAGAATGGGCTGTACAATCGATCAAGATCAATTGTACAGCCCTCTTGTGGAATGTATTGCAGAGTGTATACTCAAGGACATTCATTTTTCATATCTTAGCCTCTCAGCTGCTGCATCACTAAGCTGCATACATATCGAGCTTGAATAATTTAAAATGTGTGAACACTTAATTATAAACCTTTCGATAAGCAATATGTGTGTTGGACAAGTCGGGTAAAATTGCATGGCCAACTGCAAAAACGAGCCACAATCCAATTCTCATCCTTTTTTTTAAATATATATATATATATGCTGTGTGTGTGTGTGTGTGTATATAATATATAGGAATTAAAATGAATTTGCATGCTTAATCGATTCTATGTTTTGAAACAGATATTCACATATCACTTTAAACATCAAAATGAATGTAATCCATCAAGAATACAGCCTTCATTCATTTGTGTGTTCCTGTGTGTTATAGTTAGATAAGCACTCTGTGTTTGTCACTCCTGTATGCTGCGCACTGGTTTTGCTTTGAGTAATTGATGCTTTCAGGGGAAATATTTGCATTTTGGAAAACAGGCATCAATCCATCATTTAAACCACTGTACTTATCATTTTTTTCCTGGTATAAACAGCTGTATAATGGCTACAACACAGAACACTCCTCAAGGATATTCACTGAACCCTTTCCAAGACTATTGAGGTCGTCAAGGCCGTTGAGAAACGGAATAGACGGCTCAATTACCCTGTGTTGTCTGTCAAAGATGTATTGCAATTCCAAGCCTCGCATGTCAGCACCTATCCAGTGACTAGTATTTTGAACGAGGTATGCATGCAGTGGTCGTGGATACAGCAAGAAGGGCACATTCCAGGTATGGGTGAGGATGGACAAGATGTCAAAAAAATATGCCCGTTATTCATTTCCCACTGCATTGCAGGAGGGGGTACCCTTCAGTAGTTATACACAGTAGTTTCACTAGTTTAAATTTGTCTTTTTCATTTTGCCAAAAATTCATATGGCCTCCTTGGGCAAGGACTGTAAAACATCACAACAGTGGAACGTTAATGATTTTTTAAAACTGTTAACAGATTTCCTTTCTCTGCCGGAACACCTTTATAACTTTTTCTTGTACTTTCTTAGTTTGGTTCAGTGTGATTTAACCCAATATCCAGTTAACTACAGTCTGTAATATGCTTTTAAAGTATATAAAACAATAAGAAATTGGAGGCACTTCCACTGTATTATATATAGAAAACTAAGCATTCCTGATAAACTTCAGTTCTTTAGCAGCTCCTCTGGCAAGTGGCCATCTTATTCAAACTTAATGAAAAATGTAGTTGGTGTGTTTAATATTTAATATTAAAGATGTTTGTACATCAGCTACTGTGACCTGTTTACAGAGAGGGTGATATCCTGCCATGCAGCTGCAAAGTGTCCGAACATTAACATCTGTTCAAATATGATCAGAGATAATAAGCCTCAGTGGATGAGTGAATCATGTCCGCATTTGGGCACATAGCATGTCAGTTTACGGTAAATTGCTAACTAAAGTGTGGACTGTGGAGCTAAACTGATTCTCTGGCCTTTCAGTGGCACACAACTTTTATTTAACCTTTGTTGTCAGTTTGGTTCGCATTTGAGTAAAGACAAACAGCTGTGGAAAGTGACACTGTACATTCACTCATGCCCTGTCCTTAGTTATAATTTTGAAATACTTAAGCTTTACTTGAAATTTTACTCAAATTTATACTTCTATTAAAGTACAAATCAGGGGGAAATATTTTCTTCTCATATGTAGTTACTTTACATATCAATACTTTACATTAAAACATAATTATTAAAAACTAAATCAGCGGTTTCCAACGTTTTTGCCTTGTGACCCCGTACAAAAACAATATAGTGTGTGTCACGTTTCAGATGTTTATGAGTTGTTAGCAGTTGCACCAAAGAATAATTGCTCCTCTAAATATCCCAGATGTTTTATATAAATAACTGTTTGTGGCCCTAGGAGGAAACACTTCCAAATATGTCACTAAAAGGGCTTAGGGACGATTCTAAATAATCTCTCTTTCTCTTTCCCATTCATCATTTCCCCACCCCTCCGTCTGTTGACTCTTTTTTTAGGGAACTATCAGCCTAAATTAACTGTATATAAAATAGATAAAAGTATCTCCCTTTGTACCAGCTACACCCATAAAATGCTACTTATGCACTGTCAATCTAATAATGCCATGTATGATAATACATCATTTGATACATTACACATACATTAAGCTGAAATACTTCTTGACATTTACTACCACTGCTACTAAAGTCAGTGTATTTAATGTTAATGTACTGTATGTTGGTACTTTTAACCTAAGTAAAGGATCTGAGTACTTAATACTAATAAACTTTTGTATGATTCATCCTAAGTTTTCTGGAGGCCGTCATCATCCAATGGTGGACATGCTTATTTTAATTCAGTTATTTCATTTGAAAAATATTGATTCGTAAAGAGTGGTTGGTATTTAGTGATTGGTCAAGAGACAAGTCAGTAATGTCATATGAAGGAAATTAAGTTTTTAAGAGAGTGAAAGCAGGTTTTCTCTTCAGTAATATGGACGGAGTGTGCTGTTTGCTTCCCACGTTGTTTTTAAAACACTGCTGTCCATACTAGCTTTCATCAACATCAAGTGACAATATCATGATAAGCAGGTTCATCATGTCTCCTTGGCCCACCACTACTGATGTGATCTAGAGGGCAGGGACGGGCCTGCTCCCGTGTCTGTGTGATGACAGGATAAGTGAGAAGGATGTCTGAATGTCACAAGGGAAGGATGAGCACCTGGTGCAGACAGTGTGTGTGTGAGCAGGATGAGGTGGTAATCAAGCTCAGGTTGTTGAATGTTAAGAATTTGTTAGAACCTGCTGGATATGATCATTCTAAGTCGCACAAGTATTTATTGTAATCACACCAAATGGCAAAACAAACGGTACACTCCTCCCAGAGGTAATTTGTTGTCCACTGGAGTCAGTGTGTTTTGCATTTTTAATCTTGGATAATGTCCCCAACTGACAGCAATGGTGTATCCACCACTATAATATGAATGATAAAAAAGGGAAATTTGAAAACTTGGAAATATGTATCTGACTTAAAGAAATGTTGCAAGTCGTATATGGATTCAGTGTTCCAAAGTGTTGCATTTGCCCTTCAGCATATTGGGTTCGACGTGACATGCATTTTGCCGACTTTTTTTTTAAAGTACCACAAGTCTAAAAGTGTGTCAGCTCCTTGCGAAACAATGTCTCTCCGCTAGTAGAAAAACTTCAAAGGTGCGAACCAGAATGAGTCTTTCTGGGAGCTGTCAATGCACCAAACAAAGACCTGCAATACACAGAAGATAGGTGTGCAGGAAGCTAGAGAAGCCGAGAGGGAAACAGCAGAGAGGAGATCAGTCTGTAAATCCCTCTGAATGGCTGGAATCCCGCCCACCCCCTGACCTTATGTTAATTCCCCTGGTGGGACACACTGGTCACCTGCTGTCCAAAACAACAACTTCCGGTCTCTTTGTAAAAAAAGACGCCTTCTGTCTGATGCCTGAGAAACTGAGAGGACTGTTGTTCCTGTTTATCAGCTTAGCAAGAATTTACATTTTAATTGAATCACAATGTTTTTTTGGTCAAACTACTCGCTGAATAACTGGAGCTCCTTCACAGAAATGACTTACAAGCTTGAAGTTTGAGTCCACAGAAGATGACAGGCAGTCAGAGCCGTTTACATTGACTATGCAGAATTCAACTACATGTGCCAAGATTGCTCATGCTGCCATCACCAGGAATATTCTTGGATTGTGTGCGTAGGAATGTCACAAAACTACAGCTGGGCTTGGTGTGTGTGTGTGTATTTACAAATCAGCTTCTGTTTATTTTAATGCGTTTTTAACTGGCCAATAGTTTTCATCCTTCCAGAGCCAAGGATAAAGTTGGAACGTGTGTGTGTGTGTGTGTGTGTGTGTGTGGGTGTGTACACGCACGCACAGTCAAATATCAGGACTCTATTATACTAATTAGGATGGACGCGTCCACTCCTACACTCTTTTTGATGTGGCGTGTTTGCCAACTGCTGATGTTGGAGATTCTGTCTTTTAAGACGTGAGATAAAATAAATGAGTCGTCAGCACCTGTCTGTCTGTGGTCGACCTTTTTCATCTATTTACAGTATTATATCAGACAAGATGGGGGTGCATGCTATGAGGCCCTAGTGGATTTTTGCAATGCTTAATGGGTTGTTTAAATTCTTACCCAGATCTGGTAAGTTAAAATGGTTCTTTTAGATGTTAATTTGTGTTTTGTCTTTTGAAACTATATAAAATCTAGAAATATCTCCTTCAACCATTTCAGCAGCTTATTATCTTAAGTAAAAGGCTGCAGCTAATTGCCAAATAATCGGCGGGTTATTTTCTAAATGAATAGTTTGGTCTATTAAATGTCCCAGAGCATTAGATTCTATCTACACATTTCTTGTTTTATTTCACCAACCGACCAAAACTCAAAGATCTTCAATGTACTATGCATGTGACAAAGAAAAAAACATGCTGCACCAGGGGAAACGTTTACCCGATTTGTCGTCTTAGTTTATCGTGTTGACGTGTTAACGTTGGCTCATTAGCACTAAACACAAAGTAGTTAAGTTGTAGCTGAGGGTGGTGGGAATGTGATTAGTTTTCCAGGTATTTGGTAATGAACAAAAGAATTGAAGGCGATAGAACAAAGGTTGGGAATCAGATATTCCTTTGTCTGAACCTAATTTTGTTGGCTATCCATCCAATAGGCCTAGTTTTTTTACATTTTACTCCACAAATGTCAACCTCATAATGTCATTAGATGATAAGTCAGGGGTTATGTATAAGCATTTTCATCTTTTATTTGTAGATCTGTAAATCAATGAATTGTCTAGCTTTACTTAGACTGTTATCTTTTACCACAGGTCCAACTACAACAAATATTTTTTGTCTTATCCGTTCTCAGCTCTCTCCTCTGTTGCTTTAAGTCCTTTCTTCTTGCAGGGCCTAATGATAAAGGATTTCACAGTCTTGAAAGTTTAAGTTAATAGTTGGAATAAAGCTGCTGGAAACACTGTTTACCCTCTCTCCTTTGAATTAAGACAGTCTCCTGTTTGAATCGACTGCTCTTCCTATTCTCTCATTAGACTTCACCAGGGCTATTCTGAAGGTTTTGTTCTGTGTTCTCGCTACACAAAGAACCAGGTAAAGGACCATACTTACTCTGTGTCTCATTTGCACTGGTATGGACAGAAACCCAACACATTATAATGCAATTAAAATGCTAATTTCAATTGTTATTATACTTCCAGACTGAGGCACCTGCAGCTTTCATCCAAGTGCTGTTCAGTGCAACGAGATAGTGATTAACTTCTGCATTTTCACACTGTTAAAGAGCAACTAAAAAGTCAAGAACATAAATTGAACGACGGGCTGCCAGCGCCAGTTTCCAAAAGAAGTCATTAAGATTCCGAGTAATTACATCTAGTCTGACCTTACAGTCTCATTGCTTCAACCCAAACACATAGATGTTCTTTGCTCTGCTTATACCTCGTGGATATGGAAATGAAAATAAAATGGTAATAGATGGCACGGCAACATTGTTATTTATGCATTGGTGTGACACTGGAAAGTGTTATCATTTTAACAGTAGAGCAGATAAGAGTTAATTAACTGAGATGAAAGTCAGTTAATAGAAATGAAAGGGAAGGAGTCAAAGAGAAAAATGGACATTCTGAAGATCTCAAAGAAAAGCAGATCACAACATTCTTGCTGATTAAGTTTCACATTGGGATGGCATGAATGCCAAGAATGCTAAGTAATCTTCATCACAGCTGCCACAACAATGCACTAAATTAAGGAGTATGAATTTCATCACGTCTAGTTCTATACAAATTTCACCACAGGCTTCTTGGAGGAAAACACTACACCTGTCACATCAGAGCCTTTGATCGCTTGATGAAGACCTCTTTTATTCACTCCTTCTCTTCTTCCAAAACCCAGCATAATACAACAAAGCAAATCAATAGAGTCAGCACCCAGAAACCCAAATATGTACTGTTTTGGGGAAGAAAACTCAACAAGAGGGCAAGAATAACACAATTCTTTCTTTCTGTATGCACAGCTTTTGATCAACTTTCCAGCTGGACAAGTCGGGTTCTATCACAGATGAGAAACAATGTGCTTTATTCCATTATGCTGTAAATCCAATCTCATGCTTCACGCTCTGTAGAAGAGTAGCAGAAAGAGGGACTGAATGAGATGGCATGGGGAAATGTTGCCACAATCCCAAAATCCCTAAGGCGACACCAGTTGGCCACTGGGGTACAGTTGAGGGATTCTGAGCAATTAACCAATCAATCAGGGGGCTGATGTGGCCCCATGTAGCTATTATGGTAATACATGTGTTGCTGAAGTGAGAAGCGTGAACTTGGATCAACAAAGTCAGGTTGTTTATTAATTTTGTTGCCGATTCCGACCAAGAGGTCGCGGTTGGGAAATCGGTACCCTTCCTGAGGGAAACTTAATACTATAAAATTAAGAAATAATTAACGTTTTGCAACCTAAAATGTTGACTTGCACAGATAAAGTCTGCTTCGTTAGTACCATCCTGGTCTTATTAAAGCGAATGAAAATGACTGAACATGATGTGCTTGAGAATGGATGTCTCTTCTTCTGTTGACTCTCCCCGACATCTGATGAACTCCCAAATGAATAATGGATTGAGAGGAAAGAAATATTTCATTCTTTAAATCTGTTGCAAACAGCTTGTAATTTTCACCAAACTATCTTGTGTATTATTTACAAAGCAATATAATACCTTTTAAAAAGCCCAGACGCTTTATGACATTACATCTCCTGGCATCAGTTAAAAAAAATGTCTTGCATATTGAACAATCTGTGTTAGGTGTTGCGTGCTGACAAAGTGGATTATGACTAACTGCTGTCGATGCTGTTATCTCCAGAAAAAAAAAATCCTGCTAAAGACCTAATATTGAATATTGAAACATAAAAGCAAGTTGCAAATATCATCTAACATAATCAACATCTTCACTGACTAAAACATCCTAACTCGCTCCAGGGTTTAAACAACTTTTAAAACTTGTACACTGCAGACTGATATGTCTCTACTGTCTTCAGTTAATCCTATTTTGTAATTACACCATTTATATAGTTAATTAGGTTTTAAATATTCAGCAAGTCTTGTGGAGGCCTAGATTTCTGAATTAGAACAACTATTAGAAAGATTTGACTTATCCTGAGAAATACTTCAACATGTAGATGAATTATTGGGGCAGACATTTATGGTTCCCAGATGATCTGGGACATGCACAGACATTTGGAGGGGCTGTTGCTCTAATCTAGAAATTAGGCTTTCCCTCTTTAATCTGCGGCGCTTCATGTGTGAAAACATAAACCGAGTCACGTGACTGGGGGCAGAGGGAATCGCTGAGGGCCAGATTGGATGATGTAGCGATTTAATTCGGTTTAACTTTAGTTATGATTGCCGTATTATTGTCTTAATGCCGCCACAACCGCAAAAAAAAATGAAAGAAAAGTTTATTTAGGCTTTTTTACCAGAGGGGCATCTAAGCCAACCAGGGCAAACGGGCAGTTGCCCAGGCAACAATAGCCCATACCTGTGCACGTCCCTGCATAAGATAATAGCCTGACTCGTCCTTCTGCACCACCATGAGGTTAACATCTGTGGCATTGAGCAAAATGCCTCTCAAAATCATGCATGCATGTTCTCTTCAGGATGAGTTGTAATCAATATAAAATAATAGTGTTTCAACTTTCCAATATTCTCAATACCTTGGATTGTGACGACCAAATACCTGTAAAGCTAATTAGTCAGCCTCAGTTGTACTTTGCGTTTAGTGCTTTTGTTGCATGCTGACATTAGCATTTATATGCATGTCTACACTCACCGGCCACTTTATTAGGTACACCTGTCCAACTGCTCGTTAACACTTAATTTCTAAGCAGCCAATCA
>NC_048428.1:11587823-11636351 GCF_013103735.1 Etheostoma cragini | reverse complement strand
AGTTCTGAAGGCAAAAGGGGGTCCAACCCGTTACTAGCATGGGGTACCTAATAAAGTGGCCGGTGAGTGTATATTCAGCCTGAGCTTGATTCAGACTGAACATTAAAACAACACAGGGACCTGCGTTGTTGGGGGGGCTTGTTGTTTGAGGTACTGGTGGGACAATGAAAAACAGTCTGGGAAGTCCGAGTTCAAACAGACCAGTGCCTTACGTGAGAACACTACATAATGTTTGATGAAACTAACAAATAAAATTTTACTCTTAACTCACCGAGTATTTGACAAGAAATGTGTGTGTGATTGGTCAGTGCAATGCCTTGCCAGATGACATCAGGTTGCATTATGGCAAAACAAAAATTCCAGAGCCCCTGCATTGGCAACACCCCTCCCCGACTGGACTGGCTCTATTTAAATGAATTAAAAGACTGCATCTTTTCACGCAGGGCTGAAGTCGGCGTGAACCATCTGAACGTGGCCTCAGAGCAGCTAGAGATAGGTGTTCAACATGAGATGGCAATCCAACCAAATTCATGATTGTGCATAATGTTCTCCTGTTTCTCTAACATGAGCTGAATATTTGTCTATGTAATCAGTGACACCTGCATTGAGTCAATTACTCAACAGAGTATGTTGCTTTTAAAAACCTTCATCCACTATGTGATGATGCTTTTTTTTCAACTTAGTGCAAACGCATGCAGTCTGGCCTATACTGTACATTAAGCCATTAAACTGTCGGTAGCTTTTAGAGGTACTTTACTTCACACATGCTGTCTCTATATAGTTTGTCTAGTGTGCCCTGACAGAAGTGTTCCGATATTTGCTTTCATCTTGTCCAAAGGCATGCCTCAATAATGGGAAAAGGTGAAAGTAACTGCAGGAGGTGAGTGGGCAGAAGGCTTGTTCAAAGCCAAAGTTTTTTTCCTTTTTGTCGAATGGCCTAAATTTCTTGAAAACAAGCAGTTGCTTCCATCTCATAATGCCATTTTGATGGTTACCGTTCTACTGGCTGGAGACAGCTAAAGACTCTCAAGAGTTTACTCTCTCGTATCAGTCGAGAAAAGCAGCTTCAGAGACAAGTGTGTCTAAATATAATCACAAGCGAGTTGTCGCCCCGACATGGTTATGTTGTCTTGGTTATATGGAAAAGTCAATATCAGTCACTACACTTGCAGCATTGACTTCTAACCTCCAATTGGAGAGCTGCCAGTAATTGAAATTAATTAACTTGTCCAAAATGAGCCAAAAACAATTACCCAAGCACCCCCTTGCTTGTCAACAAAGTTTTTTTTCTAGTGAGAAGAATGGGCAGCATGTTACAGTTGGTTGCAGGAGACGTGCAGAGATGAGGGATGTCTGTATTTCCAGTGGTGGCTTCTTTCTAATTAGTTCCTGTGCCATATTACAGCCTCATTATAAAAAACAGGATCTCCATTACTGAGAATAATAACAAACGATAATACCCCGGTAATGAGTATGATTATTATCAGTTAATGCAAGTTTGGGTTTGCTGTTGTTGGCCTTGGTGCTGATTTTCTTCCTTTAAATAGGGCAGTTTATTAAATTCAGTGGTATGTAAGGCATATAAATCTGCTCTGTAATATACAAAGCCAGTGATGTGATATATTTACTAAAGAATACATATGTTAATGTAAGTAACAGTTCTTTCAAAGCTATTACATCTCTGTGTTTATCCGTTAGGCTAGAAAACTGTGAAAGCCCCTCCGATTTTTGACATTTGTTCGTTTTCCTCTGCAGACCCAAGAAGCACACATAAATCAAGGTTTCCAAAACTCTGGAGATAGAAATGCAGCGTAGCGAGAAGACCAATCTTGATTTCCTGTTCTCACCTGCTTAGAGTGCATCACGGTTCACGCAAATACAAACTCCCACTACGTCGGTCGGTCTGTCTGTCTGCGGGGGTAGCTCTGTTTTGTGGATGCATGCGAGAGTGAGAACGAGGGGAAAAAGAAACAAAGTATTTCAGGCACATTTCATAGTGTTTGTGTAATATTGAAGTGCATGATGATGTCTGTGTCCTCAGTTACTGAGGATCCACTTGTGTATTGAGAAAACAAACAGCACCGTGCAGCAAGAGGCCTTTGAAGACACCCTGAAACTCTAGATGGTCTGGAAAGAAACAAATTGCATATGCTGAGTTAGAAATTAGAGGATTTATTCCTGTTTTCTGAAAAATGTTTTTGTCCAGTGCTGTTGAACAATCGCTTTGGTCCCCTGCGGCCACAAGGACCAGCGTATACTTTTTTTCTCTGCTTAATCTGTGATGTAAACCTCCACTGACTATGAAGTGGAAGTAGCGAAAGTGGCTGTGACTTCAAAGTTAATTTTCTACAGATAAGGGTATTGTTAGCTGATAGCCTTGCCATAGTAATACAAGATCCTTTTTAAAAACAAAACACACACAATATGGTGGTTTATATGTTTTGACTGAACCGTTTTGAGATGTATAAATGAAATGTGAATTCTGTAATTGAGTGGTACTCCCCTTTTAGCTGCGGGTCTGCCTTCACAAGATTACAATGCACAGGAGATGGCGGTGGTTTTCCCCGCCGTGGCTTCTCTGGATTATATGCGCCTTGAGTACTTACATAAGTGGCTTTATTTTTCCATCCATTTAGCCATGGCTTTTGCCTACTTTATCGCCACTTAAATTGCTTTTGGCTTCTCAAAATTACTGACTGGGAATAAAATATCTTCTTAACACAGAGGAAAATCAGCAGACTGCACTCTGCACTGTGAATGGCAAACACCATGCCCAGCAGTCACATACATAATTGTCCTCTATAGCCTCACCCTCTCCATTCTGACATTAATTAATCTGAAGCAATCTCCAAACTGCCCATGGGGCCAAGACCTCACGCCTCCAAACCTTCAATTCCCATGATTGAATTTCACAGAGTTCATCTCTCCAGCCCTTAACTTTACCACTTCGCTAATGGTGATCGGTAAAAAAGAAGACACTAAAAAAGGAGAAGAGTAGAAAAAGAAGAAGAGGGAAAAAAATCACCATCAGCCTTATTCTTTTTGCTATCCATCATGTGCCATAGAGGGGAGGACAAAGACAAATACAGCCAGCCAGAATCTGGGCAGAAAGCGAGAAAGATGACCTCACTGGACTCTGGTGCTGCATTTCATTATCCCATGCAGTCCATTCATTCACTACCTTTGGAAGGACCACACCCCAAAAACACTTGATCACACCTCTACGCTGCCTTGTAGCGTTGATGTAAACTATGACCCACAAAGATACAAAGAAGGATGGAGTAATCTTCATAATGATGATATAAGTAAGAACAGGGAGTATAAACAGTGAAGTGTTTTGCAACAGACTATGATCTTTTTTACTTTAATGTTTGAAATTAATTTTAAAACAAGTCAAAGAGTACAGCAGTGCTAGCAGCTTGGTGAAGCTGTAGGCATAGCAGTGTTCTAAACTGAATGCTACAATGCATAACATGCTACAATTTTAGCAGATGATGTTTATCTTCATCGTTTTAGTTGAGCTTGTTACCAAGCTAATATCTGCTAATTGGCACTAAACACAAAGTACAGCTGAGGCTGATGGGATGTTGTTAGTTCTACAGGTATTTGGTAATAAACCAAAGTATAGGACAAAATACATTTTGACTAGATGATGGTGAGAATGCGTTTACCGAATTTCATGGGAATCCATCCAATAGTTTGAGATATTTCACTAGAAAACAAAAAAGACCATCTGTTGGTGGCTCTTGAAGAAAAGTCTGAGGATGACCAAAGTCTTAAGGAATTATAATCTGGGAATATGAATATTTATGCTAAATAGCATAGCCAATAGTTGATGTATTTTAGTCTGACCAGAAGTAACCGACCGTTTTGACCCACATCGGCATCCCTAGCAATGTTGCAAGCATGACTTAAAAAAAGTTAGACATCAATAAGTATTATCTCAGATCTGATCAATTTAGCCTCTTCATAATCTTGCTGAGTCTGTCACCTCGAGAACTGTCGCAGACATACTTCCTCTGACACTGTGACAGTTATGGCATCATTGCCCAATCCTTCCTTCCGTGGAGCGTGGAAGTGAAAGTAGACTTTGTGGAGTCCTGGCACTCGAGGCCCGGGATGCTGCTGCCGCAGGGACGCAGTAAGGCTGAGTAAGCCTGAGAAATCGCATGGCTTTGGCCCTGCTGCAGCGTGGGATGGCTCATTGAGTCTCCAGGTATGGAGCTCTGAGTGAGGAATTACTGCAGTCTCTCACAGCTGGCCAGTTTTGCGCTCGTTTTCTCACCCTTGCTGCCCCCACACACACAACATCTTTGCTCCTGGGAAATGACCCCTTCTCTCTCTCACTCACCTGTCCTCTCACTTCTGTAAATCACTCAAATGTAGTCATTTTTGCACAATCACGCATATGTGATGCACAAGCATCAAAATGTGCGCATATCTCAACCCCCACATGGGAAAATGTTTCACCTATGTGTCAGTGAATGTGTGTGTTTTGCATGTCCCAGCCGCTGGCTGGTTGGCTGCCTGTGTTTGCAAGGTGTGAGCTGACCTCGGGATCAAAAGCAGCAGAGGAACTGCATGACAGATGGCATGTTTGAGAGAGGGATTTTAGGGGCTCGGCAACCAAGGTTTGACTCCAAAGCGAGGGCTTGGCCTGCTGTTAGCATCTCCCCTCCTTACACACACATAACATGCACACAAGCCATTACAGATGCATGAAAAGCACTAAATAGACGTGCTAGGGAATATTCTTAAATTCGTATTTTGTCCACGTTGGTAAGGCTTTTTTTCTGTAGAGATAAAAGTTGGCCTTCAGTTTCTTTTACTATGACATTTCTTTGAAAATTGTATTTGGTCTCTGCACTTAGTGGACTACAAAGAATATAAACGCCCATTTCTTCAAAAGCTGAGAGATGAAACACATACACACAAATACATCCTGCTGAGATCTTATATGACCAGGTGAAACATAGGAGGCTCCTTCTGAAACAGATTTTTTTTTGTGGTTGCCTGGCAACTTGAGTTCACTTGACATCAAAACAGGAATGCTGAGCAACAATGGTGGCCACACACACATTCAAAAACCCACCAGAGGAGACTTGAGAGCCGTTTTGATTCATTCTGTCTCAGGCCTCCCATCATGAACTAAACCAAAAGCATCCATCATTGAGTCTGATGGCTCATTCAGAGACACCACATTATTTTTACTGATGAAACCTCCTCTCTCGGTGCAATTCAGGCAGCTAAAGCCTCACTCCGAAGCTTAGCTGGAGCTCTGTGGGATACACTTTATTGCATGGCAGAGAGCAATCCATGCAGAGTAAAAGAGAGTTTGCAATTCTTGAAGCAAGGAGAAAGTTCTGGAGGTCACAGCACTTTCAATGGATGAAAGTAGGCTGTATGATGATTTTCTAACTAACATTTGAGAACTAAGTTTATTGTTTTGTCAAGCACTGTCACGGCCTTTGGCGTGCCATACCTTCATCCAATCTGTTCTGATATTTTAAGAAAGCTCCCTTTGCGACTCTCTTTGCAGCAAGAGAAAGGAAAAGGTTACCCACGCTATTCCCAGAGTTGCATGGACGCCACTTGAAATGTAAATCTCAGCTTTACTTCCCCTTGTGGGTAGCTACATTTTTATGAAAATAACCTGATTTGAATATAGATGTGGGTATACAGGAGCCGGGGCATTCACAGAAGCACGTTCATGTTGAACGAAGAGGCGTATTAACAGGCTGTTGTTGACTCCACTACGCGTCTGTCAAAAAGACAGACACACACTTGCTGTCATAGCCCTAAAGCTGTGTACGACACTATTTGGGCTTGTGGAGCTTGATGGAGGCTGCCTTTATTCACCCGAGGATTAATAGGTAATTGAACTGGGGGTGTCTATTAAAATACACAAAGGCACAGCGCTGTCACTCTCTGTCTGGTTTAAACCCCCACACACACACGCACATACACACACGTGCACCCACACACAGACACACACACTGACATGACATGCATTTACTTTCTAAAAACGATCCATTTTCTCTTTCTACTGCTTATTTTCTCTGTTAAAAGATGTTGTGCTTTGTGCAGCTTCAACAATTCATTGCAATATTAGACAGCTGGGCCTCAGTGATTACAGATGTGCATGATGGGGTTCGTTCCCCATCCTTACCAGCTCTGTCACAGAGGGCGAGGATTTGCAGGTGAAAAGACTCTAAACTAAAAGGTGTTGGATGTCTATAACAAGGTGTATACATCCAAATGTAATGTAAAACTCCCAGATTCACATGCAAATGCTCAAGAGGAGAGTGCTTTTCTAAAACTGATGTTGACCTCTGACCTCTCTGGAAGCGACAAACCACAGTGGAATTTAACTGCTGGAATCAGTAGAGAACCATATCGAGGTAAATGTGTCAAAATAGCTTCAACTGTGCAGCCAAGCCACTTGTAGCTCGCGCTGTTTTCTGAGCTATATTCCTCTCCTCCACCTGCAGAACAGCTGTGCGCCGCTGCCACGTTTCTCCTCGGTGCTGGAGTGGACGCGCACTCCTCAGCCATCCAAAACCCTGCTCGTGAGATGCGCAGCTGTGACTGAGAGCAGCATCGGACACATCTCCCACCTCCAATCCGCTTTGGCTTTTTTTTTAGGTGCACAATAAATCACTGTTTTACTTGAAGGACAGTTTTGTTTTGCGCCGTTGCTTTTTGGCACCCGCGCCCCCCACCCCCCCCAAGAGCGGAGGCATATTGTCTGTGGCGCAGCGCGACAGTGCGGTGTCCGATTACAAACCACTGAGGAGCCGTCGGCTGTGGGGCAGAAATAGCACGCAGGGCTCCGGAGGGACGAGGGAGAGCACAGAGGAATCTCTGCACAGAAAGGAGTTTTACTGAGGTCGATTTCCGGCAAGAGACGCAACAGAACGGAGGATATATCATCTTCAGCTCATCTTTTATTTTTTGTTTCTCCACACCACTCTCTCTTCTCACCGGGACAAGACACGCAGCTTCGCTCCCTACTAGATGAACGGGAATTGGGCACCTCACTTGGTAAGAAGAAGCACATTTTAATACAGATAGCATGTACTGTTCAGATATGTTACAGTTTTACAGACATTGCGTTTCTAAACGCGAGCTATTTGTTTTCTCCTGAAAATAAACCCGTGACTTCTACTTCTTGTCATATCCTATTTCACGGTCATATCACAAGTTAAAATAAGTTAAAGCATGTTGCAGAGTGGGAATATTACAGCAGCAAAAACAAAACAAAACAAAAAAAATCGAAGAATCCAATACCACACAATATAAAGTACCAGTTTTAGAAGTTTTGCATTTGGATTTGCGATGTCTGACCACTTGGTGGTGCTGGCAGAGTGCAACCACTACCGGTACCCCCAACATCAGATCTTCATATTTTACAAACTCCTTTCCTTTTTCCATATCTTATGACAATAGATCAGGGTCTGGTATTATAACCAATAGTCTCAGCAACACAAGTCTTCTGGATTCACTGCAGCATGTGCAGGCGTATAAGCATGTATGTATAATATGACTGCTCATGGTTATATAAAGGGAAATAGTCTAGAAAAAAAAGCTCTGCTTTAAGTGCCCAAATGCACATTGGGAAATGTGTGTGTCTTCAGTTTTTAACTGAAGATGTCTGCACATACTGATTGTTTTATCTGTTGTCTCTGTTTAGATGGGACCTCTACTGCTTTGTGTTGTTTAGTCTTTGCATTTGGTAAAATGATGTCACTGTCGTCAAGGAGATGAACAGAATGTTTGCCCTTCATGAGACATGCTGATTGTGTCCATTTTAATGCTTTTATTTCACATTTATTTAAAGTGAAAATGTGCCATAAGTTTCTTTTATTCTGCACATGCTACCTTTGCTGAGGTAGTCTTTCCAGACATCCACCTCAAACATCCAGATTTTCCGCACAATAGAGCTAGAGCCGAGTCCTTGTAGATTTTTACGGTTTTCTGAAACTATCAAAGTTATTTCACAAGTATAAAAGCTTTATTTGAACTTTTCTTTTATTCCCATCAAAACCAAGCATTTCTCTTCCACAAAAGCCATCGTCAAACCACATCCAAAGTACTATTTGACTGTGAGCGGGGTAGATTAGACAAGGTAAATATACAATAGTAGAAGCTGTGTTTGTGCTGTAGGTGAAAAACGTGATTTTTGTTGTGAAGGAGATAATATATGTGGTTTGTGTGCTCCTCAGTTACCCTGCGGCTTTGTCCTTGGCTCCTACCAGCCCTGCAGCAGATTTAGTTAAATGCTAATCTCCAGCCATGATCGTGCTGATTGGTGTACAATTAACCGGACATAATTATACACTAAGCCTCTTGTGCATAGGGGTGGGGGTAAAAATCAAAACAGCATAATATTGCGATCATTTCCGTATTGATACGCAGACATCCATCTGTCTGATGTGTTGGTCAGTTTGTCTGGTTGACGATCCCATTTTGTAGCAATAAAATTGAAGTGATGTGAACAAACAGAGAAATTTATATTTTTAGATAAAGCACATGTTGACCAAGTTTACTTTTGGTGACATCATTTGAAATTGGAAAAAATATGAAGTTATAAACTGCAATATATCGCTAACTGTTGCAATATGTTTAAAATCGGCATATTATCATATCGTGACATAAGTATCGTGATGATATTGTATCGTGAGGTGTCTGCTGATTCCCGTCCCTACTTATTCAACACTATTTTTTTTTTTTTTAAGCTTGAGCCAAATTAGAGAACCTTTTTAGGGAACATGTTAATTCTTACTCCGATGTTGTGTCCAGAGTATAAAGCATCCTGAGCAGTCTTTTCCATTTCATTGGAATTCATACGGCTCTGTAGCTGTTTAGGTCAGGCTACCTTTCAGCGACTTGAAAGCTGCAGTTCTGATAAACACAGTCAGCTTCCTCTGATCTTATGGCCTCAGACCCATGAGGATGCCGCGGCTCATCCATCCTGTCACACTTTGCTTACCAATGGAAAAAAAAAACAGGTACCCTCATCCAGATGGTAGAATTACATTGGACGGCCAGTATCCAGGCCTTTATTAGACGTCAGATGCTAAGATCCCCTAGGAGAAGAGAGGAAAAGAGATGAAAAATAAAATACAAAATGAGAGGGATGAAAATGCTGAATCAAAGAATCATTTCACATGATGCCTTTTGGCGAAAGTTGCCAGTTTATATTGCAACTGAAGTGCAAGAGAAACACTGCAAGGAGCTAAAACCACATTGGAGTTGCAATTATCTGTTCCTTTTTAAGCACAAACATTTCAAACATTGTCTGGTTGCAGTTTCTCAGATGTAAATATTTCCGGGTTTCTTTTTATCTTAAAAACTGCATTCAATACATTTGGAATGCTGGTTGGATGAAACAAAAAAAGTTATATGTCAACTTGGGCTTTGGGGAAGTGTGATATGTGTTTTCGGATACTTTACAGACCAGAATGAATCGGTTAATTGAGAAAAATAATTGACATATTAATCACTTATGGAAATAATTGTTAGTTGCAGCCTTGCCCCTGATCAACATTAACACTTACATTCCTGAGTCATAACAAAGATGAGCAGCAGATGAGTCGGCAGTAATGTAAACCAGCCACACATTCCAGCGCCTAGTGAAAAGCAGCATATGATTAGCGTGATTGATATTTGCACAGTGTTGGGAATTTGTCTTGGGAACAGCAATTAGTCCCAGGCAGGAGGGTTTCATGATGAAAATGACCCCGGTGGCCTCAGCAGGTTGTGTGGTCGCCATGGAAACCAATTGAATGACAAGCCCATTGTCGCTGACCTTTGTGATTCGGCGTCCCCTCGGGGTTCCAGCTCTGTTGGGAGTGAAAGTGAAAGGCATTATCATACACGTGTAAACCAAACAGCCATTACCCTCTGGCCCCTTGGTGCTCTTTAAGGCCCTTTGGTTACTCATTTATCTGACACCAGCAAGATGGGGCTTTGAGATAGTTTGTCCCTGTACACAGCCCCTCAACAAATCGGACTTTATTGGCTGTGAATTGCATGGAAGCCCCGATTGTACAGATTCTCCTCAGTGGATGATTTATTGCTCTTATACAAGTAAACTTGGGGACTCAAACACTCGTTGAAGTGCTTTGCTGTTCTTCCCTGCTGTGCTATGTCCTCTCACCACCACAAGCTATTTATACATCACAACCACTTTGCCATTATCTCATTCCTCCCTTGTTCTTGCTGCCACTTTGCCACTGATTTCAAGACTGTAGCTCCGGAGAATCCTCCATGTGGGAGGATGTTGACTCCAAATATTTAGGCAAATCTTTAGAGGGATTTTGTGCTTTATTTGTGCCAGTAGCATACATGTCTGACCTATTCCTACATAACAGAGAAAGTTTCCATGGTGCAAGTAAACAAGTTTTTCTTTTCTTTCCCAGGATTCTCAAGTTATTTCGTGAGATGGCACAATGTTGCTATTGGCTCCCAAGGTTTCCTGCAGGGGATTTGCGTGCCCCGTCAGTCACAAAACAACTGAAATTGTTGGGAAAATAAAAGTTTACCATCCATGGCACTTCTGTTCTTTAAAGGCCAAAGTGTCATGACAGTTTCCATAGAGATTGTGACGAAGTTATCAAGTGGGATTCAAAATGTAACCCCATTGCACCTCTTCTTTATCCTCACAAAAGTCTGCAAGATGAAGTGGAGTTACATCTCTTTCCATCAAGGTCAGCTCTGAAAGCTTTGTTGCTTGCCTGGCGGCGTTATTTTCAAACACTCGTTGTGACTTCATTTTCTGCAAGGAATATTATACTGTAATTCTACACAGCTGGCGGCTGAAGTAAGTTAAATTGAAAACACAACATAAAAAATGAGGAGAGATTTGTTAAAAGAGCTGGAAGTGAAGTGATAAAAACTGAGTGCGTGTTAAAAAAACACACACACACACTGCAGTTCTCTGATGGGACATATTCTTGTAAAACAGGCAGAGGAAGCTGTGATAATTTCACACTGCATGCTAAACAGCAGAAGCCGAACAGGGGCAGGTGTAGGAAATAATTTGAGTTCACGGTACGGCAGGGAAGCACAAGCAAGCGATATGTGATCCTGGATGCATCATTATTTCTGCTGCTTGGATCCAAGAATGAATGTCTGCGGTTTGAGTAAAACATCCAGTTTCCTGTCCGCCCGTCTAAGGGAATTAGCACCGCTAAAGCAGCCTTCACTCACCAGCGCTGATACACTACATTAGCTCTGTCCCTCTCTCCGCTACAACCTCAGAAACCCCACTCAAATAGCAAAGGAATCTGTCTTTAACCGCCAGTACAGGAAGAAGAGGGAGACTCTATTTAGGTCACGATGAAATAATCCCCAAAGCCTCTTTTTCACTGGGGATCAAGCCAAGAGGATGTTTGAAAGGTTAAACAGAGATGCAAACTTTTATGGCAACAGGAGAAGCGATTATTGTAAACTTATATAAGTTTGGAGTTTGTGTTAAAAGGGGAGGAGAAGAAGGCGGCAGAGTGTGTGTGAGGAGGTGTAATGAGTTGGGGAGGGTAGAGATTATTTTAAAATGAGAGCTTGAGGAAGAGAGTTTGAAGAGGCTTTGCTGGTCTTTGTTTATTGACTGTGCCACAAGACCATTTTAAGGATGAAATGAGTCATGAGCTGTCACCAAACACACACACACACACGGAGAGAAACACGTTTTTCCCCTTTCTGGGCCGTCACCTAGCTGTATTTTTCCAAAAGATGTATGACTTTGAAGCATGAATGAGAGGATCATTTCATAGCGAGTGCTCGGCTCATATATTTCTCTTTCAGAGGAGCTGCTTCTTCTTTCAGGCTGCAGCTTGTACCTGAGGTGAGAGCAAAAGTGGACTGCCTCCTGCGAGACTTTGACATTCGCCGCTATGTATAGTCCCAGCTAAATTAGCAGCCCGCTCCTATTACTAAAGCAGGTGCGCTGCTATGTGCTGTCTTTGTGTTTATTTGCGTGTTGTGCGATGTTGTCTTTGCCATATTTTTTCCATCTCAGCAGGAGGTAATGTGGCTGAATTCCTTCCTGGTTTTGTATTTTTTTTTCTTTTTTTTACCCCTCTTGGGACGTGCATTGCAGCGTCTTATCTTTATAGAGCATATCATTATACGATAAGAAGCTCTTTTGATGTGATGTGTTTGGAACTCGCAGAGCTTCCTCTATTGCACCACTGCAAACAGCCAGAGAAGCTCTAATTTGATCAATGAGAGGATATAAATGCAGGAAATCCTTTAATCTTCAGCAAATGAAAACATTTATCACTACTCTGAAATCATTACGAAGGGCTAATCAGAGCAGTATCCTCGAAAGAAATATTTGAGTTGAAAAAGGATGCTCTCCCCCGCGGATGAATGAGAAAGCGGAATTACAGAGCGTGCTATATTCATTTTATCTGACCTTATATGAAAGTTTGTGATAACATCTTAAAGATAACCGATTGTAGTTTGGCCACGCAGTAAAAAATGGGAGCGGAAGAGAGATGCAGAGGGAGATTAGAGGAGAGATATAAAGAGCGGAAGGGAGATAAAGGTGTAAAGAATTTAAGTTTCCTAGACAAAGGGTGGTGGCGCCTTCTTTTTTGAATGAGAAAAGAATAGGCAAAAGAAAAAAGGAAGGGGAATTATGTTGAGATAAAAGGCCAATACGAGGATTGGCGAGCAGACAGGTAGGACGAGCGTGTTTGAGGGAAATTGTTAAGTACACATGGAGTTCCTCTCGAGAGGCAGCGGCCCCCAGATGCATCTGTCTGCTGGATTCATCTGTCAGTGCCAGAGGTCCTTAGAGAGGCACGGACAGAGGACCAGACGGAGGGACAAGAGTGAGAATAGTAGGAAGAGGCAGCAAGAGAAGGGAAGATAGGGGGGGAGAATGATCAGAAAAGAGAAAAACAAGATGAAGGAAGAGACAATTTCCACTGGGGATGTAGAGGACATGTCTCCGTCTCTTTCTGTTCACTAAAACCAAGCAATGTTCTCTTACTGTCAACACCCTAAAAGTCATACGCTGTCGCCACCCATGTTCAAAAATGTCAATATGTAAACCTGAGTTGCTTTCAATTATGACCTAGCAATTGCATTGAATATTTAGTATTCCTGGGGTTTGACCTCTCAGTCTACATACAGTGGTTGAAAGTAAGTGACAATATGTGTACAATACTCCTAACCCAATAATAATCTCATGACTTTTAGCCCAATATATTCCATATATACTTCAGTTACCTCACAGGAGTCATAGTATATTTAGTTGATAATACTTCTTTACCTTTACTTAAGTAGGATTTGGAATACAGGATTTTGTAATTGTAATGCAGTATTTTTACATTGTTGTATTGCTTCTTTTAATTGAGTATGGGTAAGGATCTGAGCTGATCTGATCTTATTGCAGGAGGTTATTGGGGAACTACACACTATGTTTTTCACATTACACTGCACGTTTTTGTGTGAAAAAAGAGAGCAAAACAAATACAACAAATTTTCTTCTTAAAAGTTGCTACGATTAAACATCAATCAAAAAGAGCTAAGTATCAAGTCTTGAACAAGGAACCTAAATGTGACTTTAAGCATGGTATAATACTAAAGCAGCAATCTACACAGTCATTCATTAAAGGGATTCATTGTGTGGCTGAAACCAAACCTACACGCACTTAACATAAGGCAAAGAAAGTGAGAAACACGTTAGAAAACCCAGTCGCGTGGTCTCTCCATCACAAACACCTACTGTATTGTTTTCCAAAAACACTGCACACACTCCAGGCAGGAGACTCTCATGACTCATGCACTTTACTGTTCTGTGTAGAGCACAAATGGGGATGTGTAGTCTACCCCGTTACATAGAAACAATGGCGTCTCAGTTCTGGAGGTGAAACCACACAGAGGATGTGTGGTCTGATTTAAACCACCAGCAGTGAATAGCAGACCATTTATTATTCCCCCTGAATAACATCTCATTCTTCCTAGAATAAACCATCAGGAAAAATGAGCCCTCTGGCTGAAACCTAGCTGGCATTCTGCCAGCGGTGAACACCTTATTTTGTTGACTGCACATGTAGCTTACAGTAAGATAAGCTGACTTGACTTTGACTTTTTAAGCTCTTTGCACAGGAGAAAGCGGTCATTTAGAGTTGAAAACTATTGTTCACAAGTAGGAGTTTCAAGAGATATTTTGTTATTGAACATTAAGTCTGTTTAAAGTCTAGCCAGGTACTGAGCCTCAGCGATAAGAATATTAGTTCCTGTAGAAGACAACGGAGTAATTCTAGAGGTATTGCCAGGAGTGGTCTTTTTTCATACAGAGTGTTGGCTGGCCAATAGTCTGATTACGCTGTTCTTGAAACAAGAGTTCCTTCTCTGGCTCTATTGTGTTCCCCTGAAAAGTGAGTTCACAGATTGTACTGACTGTCTTCTTCTGCCATGTTGGGACTTAAGTGGATTGGTTAAAGATTCTCTGGGATGAGAATGTTTTTTTTTTCTCCCTTTATATCTGGCTTGGAAAAGAGAAGAGTAATACACACAGCAAAGCGTCTAAAAACACACATTCCCAGTGTACACACGCTTTAAGGTAGATGCTGTCATGTTGCTTTGACAGAAGAACTGAGCTTTAAACCTTGCAGAATCCTGTAATGTAGAGATACGGAGGAATAGGCGTTCAGATAGACAGAAAGATGATGTCAATAAATAAATCCCCGAGAATAAGCAAAGCAGAGCGAGTCAAGGCAGAAAGAAAAATATCCCTATGTACAATGATATGAATAGTGTTCTGCTGTTTATTCCACATGCTGCTCTGCTCTGAGGTGCATGTGTCGGGTCTCCGGACATCAGCAGGGTGACTCAGGGTGAAAGAAAAGGGATCCAGTTTCACTTTCTCAGCGATGGGGCCTCAACCAGACCTGACCCCCGACCTCACTACTGCCTTTTCAGAGAGAGAGAGACATTGTAGGTGTGCCAGAAACGGGCATAGTTGCATGAAAGCACTCACTCTTTCCCTGTCACCCTACAGTCACACATGCTACAAAAGAGAGCGACACATGCTCAAGTGGGCGCTCCTGGGTGTGCCTAGCCTACTCCTGGTTGCATGGCAACAACAAACAGAATTTTCTGGTGCTACCTTCAAGCATGTCTTACAAGTCACTTCAGAGGTATTGTCCCAAGAACAATGTTTTTGGATTCAAAAGTAATTATTTCTTGCTAAAAGTACCAAACTATATGAGATGAAATGTCAAACTTATCAAATATATACATAAATACAATGTCCCGAAGCGTTTTCCTCCATCTTGAATTATTTTCTTCAACTCGAGCAACCACTGACATTCGTCACGCGGCCTTCACTACGATTGGCAGTCGCTTTGTCGCATCACTCAGCATTTGCATAAAATAGACTTCTTATCTATTTTGGCCCCGCCTTGCTCATGGCAGCTGCAAGCTCGTTGCTTGTTGCTGGGAAAAGGCCAATCCTATTGACAATGAATGGTAGCCTGTCGCTATGCCCTGTCCCTTGTAATATGTGTGACTGTAGGGTCAGAGAATAAAAGAAAAGACAACTGCTTGTTTTACCTTACTGTGGATAAGCTGATATCAACACAGTCAAATCAGTGTAAATGAAGGATTAAATGGATTTGGTTGCACGAAACCTTCACACTTGTTTTGGACTCAATTTGTTGCAAAACTGTTAAGACAGGCGCAGCGAGGGAGGAACTCCTACGCAGAGGATACATTTCCTCCGGACTTGCACTACCACAACACTTTGTTGCAGTGCTCTTGTTGTCATTAAAAATAGACCTCTGCCCTTCCGAAGTAAGGGCCCCGTAGCATCCTGATCTATTTTGTGCTCCACGCTGATCCCCAAAGGCTTTCTGGGTAGAAAAGTACTCCCTGCTCTGCAGCGGTTAAGGGCAAAAGGGGATTCTTTCCTGCAGGGGGGACGCCTTTTTATTGACTTTAGAAAAGCACACAAACAAGAGTTATGTCTCACACAAACTGTTGCTGTATGCCATCAAGCAGCTGACACTTAGGAGGTAATTGTGCGAGTACAGACAGGTGATCTTTTCCCACTCAGTGCCACTACTGGTGTTACAAAAACCTGAAATGTGTAGCTGGATCTACAAACCATTCTGAGTCATTTTTAGAGAATAGGGGATATTTTTACTTCTTTCCCTCAACCCCATTACAGCAACCTTCTTACTCTGCGCTGAATACCATAATTTTAACTCAGTACTTAATTCATGGCCGGAGGGAAATAATATTTTTGCTCGCCCTCCCTTTTGATATGAGAAGGTCAGAGTGCGGGGGCAGCTGGATCTAGTAGGGATACAGTAACTTACTCAAGGACACTAAAAGCCCTCGTGTTCAGCTTCATGGCCAGGGTTGTATCTTAAAAGGCATGACACAACAGCGGTTTCTGCGTCCTGGACCCATTTCAGTCTCACAGTTGGAGGCAAGTCACCCGAGGCACTCAATGAGACCTGATGTAACCTGTCATTGTCCTCAGCTGAGCTCAACACCCACGCTGCCCCCCCTCCTCTTGACCCCACATATTATAACTAACACTTTCTCACGTGTGTGTGTGTGTGTGTGTGTGTGTGTAAATACATATATATATATATGTGTGTGTGTGTGTGTGTGTGTGTGTGTGTGTGTGTGTTTATATATATCTATATATATATATATATATATATATATATATAGATAGATAGATGGATAGATGTGTATGTTTCTTCTTGTCTTCATCTTAAAAAGAGTTTTGTTTTGTAATTGCGTATGAGTAGATGCGTGTGATTTTGCACCCTCTAAGATATCAGAAGTTCATTGGGTCTAGCTGAAGCAATTATACTAATTGTCACGTTACAGTCACACTGTTTCCCCTTTGGTTCTGACTCTTTAGTTCTTCTCAGTCGTATTTTTCCTCTCTCGCAGTGTGTCGATGGCTTCCAGCCGCCTCCCTGAACATCTCAGTCCAAATGATGCTCTCCATAAGCTGCAAAAGATGTTTAGATGTTGGTCAAAAATGGTTTCAAAAGCATAAAAAGGTCAAATTATCTCTAAGATAAATGATCTTCATCAAATCACCATATTTAGCCACAGCGCATGATTACTGCGAAGGAAAGACAGGTTCTTAATTGCAGTGTACAGTTGCATGATTCACTGCCATTGTTGTAGAGCAGAACCCACCTAAAGAAACAATTACGTAAATCACACTTTTGTTTCTGCCTCAGCTACCTAGACTATAATTTAGCCACATGTCTGATTCAGTGTGTGGTCCCACACATTCTGTCACTCAAATTTCCCTGTTTTTCCCCTTTATTCTCTCTCTCTCTTCTGTTTCTAACACACATTTACACCTCTCACACACTCTCCGTATGCAACTTGACGGATTGATTAATGCAGATATCCAGCTGTATCCCTTGACAACAGCAAGCTTCCACACATATAAGTTACAGCTTTCTACAATTGTAGCAAGATAGACGCTCTTGCAGCAAAGAATGCATTTTATAGATGGACATACAGTGACCGTGCAATAATAAAAGATTGACAAAGTAAAAGATGGCCGTCCATGGAGAGTTGGGAGGTTAAGAAGTAACATAGAAAGAGTTGAACAAACCTGGAGGCCACATGTGGATTAACCCGCCCCCATCAGCGTCCTGGCTTGGAAAACTCCATTGTCATCATTACTGCAAAGGGTGGAGGGGATCATTAAGTCATTATTTATGTGCTTTCTGCTGTTTTATCACCTCCAGACACAGTCTCACAATGCAGACACCCACACTCACAGCCCCAGAACAATAACATAATTGTATGAGGCAGCCAGGGGGTTCCGTCTAATAGAAAAAGTGCAGACATTAACAGTCTGGCCCAGCTGTAGAGACGATCATCACAACTTTATTTTCCCTGTTAAGCTCATTTACACCTAGTGCTGTTTGTTTATGTACACACTGCTCCCACAATGAACCTCCACTTCCAGGTTTTCTCCGGTTTGAGGTATGATGTAGCATAGGCAAAGTTTTTTACAAGCAATTTCCCCTTTCCACAATAGCAGCAGTTTGCTTGATGAGCTGGGATAAAAAGAAAAAAAACATTGTAAACAGAGCACTTTAAACTCCTTCTCACCCAATTTTGGCTTCCTCCCCTGCAACATTTCCTGCATGTAAAAGCGGCGAGGTTGTTCTAGATATTTTTGTGTGAAGTGGTTTATTTCAGTCTGCCTTTCCTTGACGGGGCAAATTTGAATCAATTTTCACCCGTTGTCTGCCTGTCCCCATTTTACAATGTGATGGACGATTACAGTTAGTTTACATAAAACAGAACTCCAAAACAACAAAGACAAAGGTGAGGAATAGAAAAAAACATGGAGATTTGGAACAGAATTGGGTGTTAAACAGAGCTGCACTGTGTTCTACCTGATGCTGTGGCTCCTGTGAAAGACTATGTAGAGTCAGCTCTCTGGACACCGCAGTCCCAAATACTCCCCCGGTGTTTCCTTTCCCTTTACTTTCAAAAAGGAGGGGACTGTTGCTTTTCCAGCTGTACCTGACCACCTCACCCCGTGTCTGTTCCCCTGTTGTTTTCATGTCTTGATTCAATTACCTCTGTGGGACCACTCTCCTGACTTATGACACATGCACAGAGGGCTGGAGATGTGAGGAATTGCAGTTTTAATGGCATGTTATTCATGGTGATCCTAGAAACTCCTCATAGCAAAGCCACACGTTCCAACCTCCTTTCCCTGAAGTGCCTCTAAACTCCTGAGTCCTTTCCTTTCTTTCCATCTAAACCCATCTTCTATTAATCTCCTCCATTCTCCTCCTTACTCACCGCTTCTTTTGTTCCCGCCTAACCTCTTTAACACCCCTCTTCTCCTCTTCCCCCCCAACCCTTCTCTGTCCAAGCCCGCCCCTTAATCTCATCCCATCCAACCTCTTTCTCTTCATCCTCTACTGCATCTCCTTCATCCTTTGTTCCTCTACTCCTCTCATTATTACCAGCGCCTCTCAAGTAACCCTACATGAGTTTCTCACCTCCTCTTCCTCACCAGTCTCTTTCACCTCTCTTCCCATTTTTTAAAAAGCAGGTCAGTGTGAGCCATCAGTACGTCACCGTGTCTTGGTCTTCCCATACGACAGAGCAGCCTGTAAGAATTCACCGGAATAAATACATTTGCTCACATGCATGTTCTTTTGTGCATTTTTACGTGTTCTGCCTTGAACAAAACACATATACGCAGCAAATATAATGCAGGCATCCAGACAAACTCGTCGGAGTGTTCAGCTGGAGTCACAGCACAGTTTTAAGGCGCCGTCAAACGTGTGCATTTAAATTTGTTCTGACTGTCCACTGACTGCACACAGCTGAACAATACAAGTCAGTGTAACCATGTGATAATGCACTTTTGGATTTCGGAGTTATAGTACTACAGACCAATTAATGTAACACCGGATGGAAATATTTTCCAAATTTCCATCAGCTTCTCGTCTGCTTTTATTTTAATACAAAAAAATTATTTTTTTACAGGGTACAGATTACAGTATTATATATAAATATAATCACATGAAAGAACAGATCTGTGCTTAGCTCTAAATTGCTGCTAATCCACAACTCATGTTGACATTGTAAGAGGGATTGTTTTTATTAGATTCAGATGCATAAAAAAAGGAACATGCCCAATAAGATGCAAAACAGCTTGATTATAATGACTGTTTATACCATATTATCAAATGAGCTTGACATAATGTGTAATATGTATGTCATTATGTCATTTAGAGAAATAATTCAATTCAGTTTTATTCATAGTATTGAATCATAACAAGAGTCATCTCGAGACACTATACAGATAGAGTAGGTCTAGACCACAGGCTATAATTTATAAAGTCCCAACAATTCTAGTAATTCTCCCGAGGGCAAGCATGGTGCAACAGTGTGACCATGCGATATTATAGTCAAATCTGAATGATCCTAAAGCCCCACTGAGCTATCTTCAGACTCAAGCTGTTATCCTTCTGCGGAGAAGCATGTAAAAATTTCTGCAAACCATAGTTCCTTAGATTAGATAAGTTGATTTTCCTTAATTTTACTTCCATTTATTTTAACTTTGTTTGGGCACTCATTGATAAATCTGCTGATTATTTCTCCATCAATTTAATCCATAAAATGTGAATGCCAGCTAAAAAGGGAAGGATGTTATTCGAATTTCCAGGATCCCAAGGTGATGTCTTTAAATTTCTCATTTTAGCTCACTATAAAAGATATTTAGTTACACATAGAGGAAAATACATAAATACCAATAAATAGGATCAGATGAGCAGCTGTTCACAATGTTTGATTTAACACAAAATAAATATAAGGAGGAGGCACGAACACAAACTCACTCAAAGAGGCACATGCAAGTAAACACTCTGATACAATCTGGTCAGGCACACACTAACAAAGAGGTATTTTCAGCAGTAATAGGTACGTTTAGGTAGACATCTGTGCATAAATATATTCTGCCCACACATGCTTAAAGGTAGTGAAGAAACCACACACAAACACACACACACACATATATATATATGACCAGGGACATCTGTTTTTGGCCTACAATCAAGCCCAGATGGACCCCAGGGCTGGCACGTCAACACCAGTAGAGACCAAAGATAATATACGCCCAGTACTCTTTGCTTCTGACTCCTGGGGATTTAGAGCAGCGAAGGGGTATTAACCAGGACCACAGCCTGTAATTGTAATCATAATGACACAGGAAGGTATTTCCAAATTAATACATTCAATAATTTCTGGGAAATGTAATAATCCACCAAAATTAGACAAGCTTGGCGACTTGGGTTGCTTGGGACTGTTTGGTGTTGTAATGCGTATATGCTGCATTAATATGCATTGTGAGGGCAAGTTCACAAATTCATCTCTGCAGAAATATGAGGCAGAACCTAAACATAGAAAGTGAATTAATATATTGGAGTTAAAATGTTGATATTCAGCTTTGATGTTGAGCCATCAAAGGCATCATGAAACTTGCTTCAGAAGAGCAGCGCTGCACTGTACTGTATATTTAGCCGGGAGCTTAAATTAGACGTGTCACAGCTATAGACACATGCCATACCCGCTTGTGTGTCTGTTCATCTGAGGGAGGACAATGTAGCTGTTGCTGCTGATTAGATGGTATTTTTTGCTGCGGGGTGGCATTTTGGGTGTGGTTGTGACAGCATGTATTTATTGGAGAAAAAAAAGATTGTGTGTGTGTGTGTATGTCCCTTTGTGTAAGTAATGTGTGTGTTTGTGTCAGCTTGCCCTTGTGCGAGCCTTAATTTCCGTGCAGAGAGGACACAAAGCACCTGGCCCATACCTGCCTAATCAAGTTAGTAGAAGAGCCTGCAGCAATGAAGGCTCAGAGAGTTAATACTGCACCAAACAGAGACTACGGAGTCTCACGTTTATCCCGCACACCTTGGAGTTCCCCCCACTAAACTCATTAAACACCAACATTAAGCTTGGAGTCACTCACACGCGCGCACACACATACACACATACATATACACACCTGCTCTCCTACTGTTTACCTGCTGACACACACATTCTTATACCAATTATAGACTGTCCACACCTTCCCAGCGAGGATGGTATGTTTTTTTTTGTAGTTTTCCCTAAATGAAAAAATCATAAAGATATACTGCTTCTGTGATATGTGGCAATTCTCAGCTTTATAAGTCTATTTGATATGTGATTTGTCCCGACAGAAAGCATTTGTGAACAAACAGCGCCTCTAATCCCTGTCGCTCTCTTAGTTTTTCTGAAGGAAGTGATGACACATTATCAAAGTGATTTCCATTTGTTACATTGCTCATTTAGGTCAATTAGAGGAAACTTGTTTTGTGGCACCGTACCCCAAAGACATTCAATTAGCTGTCTGACTGTGACGTACTTTCACAAATGTTGCCGCGCTGTTGTTGACTTTGTGTGTGTGTGTGTGTGTGTCTGTGTGTGTGTGTGTGTGTGTGTCAGTGTGTGTGTGCTTATATGCAAGCTGTTGTACAATTAAGCATATTTTATCAGCCACAGTCACAGGTAGGCACCGTGTGCGTGCATGCGTTTGTCTTCACTTGCACCTGTGACCGATCTTTGCCTACTTTACATTCCCCCCGCCCCTCAGTCCATCTAATGTTGCATGTTGATGATTTAGCAGTACACCGGCGGAGTGGATTAACTGTGCAGTTCACGCTTTCCGTCTGAAACGTCATGCTTTTAAAAGAGGGCAGAGTGTCATTGATCAGAGAAAGAGACAGTGTGGAAACGTAGTGAGACCTGATTAGTAAGAGTGTAGTGTGATGCGTCAAGGGATCAGCATCAATAATGACACCCTCAACAAATCTGCTTGGGCCTCAGTTTTCTATTTCCCTCAGAAGTCTGATGTCTCCCCCCTGTCCTTGTCTACAAAGAGTGCCAGCTTCTCAAATCCATCACCCCCCACCTCCATGCTGCTATGACAGTGCGTCACATAATAGGATCGTCATGGATTCCTCTTTAAATCCTACAAAGACAACGTTTACCTTTACAGTTTTACGCCGATGTTAGTAGTGCACCTTTAGTTTGGTTAACATATGCTGCCATTTCACATATCACCCTAGGCCCTTCTTTATATCAGGCCAAACCCCTAATGTAACCATTGTGTCTTCCTTGGCACTCTGTCAAACTGTGTTCTAATTCACCGCTTCTCTTGACCTTCCAATTGGCATTTACAGGGGAAATCTACCTGCACAAAAGGCTTTGTCACAGAGGTTAATGAGCACATGGTGAAGGACAACCTGACCATTAAGCCTTTGGACCTAAACATGAAGATAATGGCACCCATTGATGTGGGTAAGATATTGGTGGGGGCCTTATGTGGTGTGGTCTTCAGCTTTCTACCTTAGTGTACCACAGTCGTTTTAGGGGTTGTTAAGGCTGTCAGCTATCAGCTTCATAACTACATAAATAGAGTGTGTGTGTTGTGAATATTCATGCTGCCCTGTGGAGGATGGCATTAAGGTTAATAAGTTATTTTGAACAAAAAGAAAAAAGAAAGAGAAGTGAGCTGAAACCATGAGGCAGTTTGTTTTGCATGCTGCAATGGTTAGGCTGAATAAAATGTATTGTTTGACGTTTTGAGGGCTATCATTAGGGACAGCGTTGAAGCAGACGGTGAAAAACCCATTCCAACGACATCTCGATGCAGCTTTGTAATAAAGGACATCTATTAGTATTTGTGATTGTTGCCCCTGCTCTTCCTCACTTTCACGGTTTAACCCCTTGGAGACTTTGTTGCAAGATTTGTACGTCGTGCTTTCCCGAAAAACAGCCTGGCCTCTCTCCTGGGGAAAATACACTGGATTACGCGGAAGGAAATGCAATTACCGCCTCCCAGCAGAATCTTAATCACTGAGCCCTGATGTTAAAAGTTAGCCTCTTTTAATCTGTTGAATTTCAAAGACACAGCACATATCGTTTGATTTACGCACTCCAATCTTTAGAGGATGTAAATAAGCTTATTAACCAGACATTTTTTTATGTGAGCATCCCATGACCTCAAGAGGAGCTACTGACTTTATTCAAATAGATTTTCTAAAGATACACAAGCAAAAATGAATGAATTTACACTGAATATGTTTAAAACCTGAAAAATGGTGAGGGTGTCAAAAACCTGGATGTGTGTGTGTGTGTGTTTGTGTGTGTGTGTGTGTGTGTGTGTGTGTGTGTGTGTGTGTGTGTGTTTGTGTGTGTGTGTGTGTGCAAACAAAGTCCTCGAACCCACTACTAAACCCACTAGTTAACTTTAGGTTTAACGTATGTAGTGTTGTGCAGGTGCTTGCATTAAACCATATCTGCTACTATGCATAATGTATGCACAGTGTATATAATATGGAGTATATGAATCCAGAATCAATGTTTCAAGTCCAGTGCCTCCTAATTGTAATACTGACTAATAAACTCTTCTTCTGGACCCCAACCAGGGAATCAGATACCCAATTAAAGCCTTTACCCTTAGGCCCTGCTCCAGTAGAAGTGAGTGGAAAAGAGCAGGTGGAAAAGGAATCACTGAAGTAGTACATTTCATGAGTGAAGTTTTTGCCTTTTCCTGGCCTTAATAGATCTAGAGACACAAGTTGCCTTTGGCTAAGGTGCGGGTTGGTTCTGAAAGTGACTTCAAGTCTCAGGTGTCTCTATTTTTGAGGAAGCTGTCAGAGTGGACTAGTCCATTCAGCTCTCCATGCAACACAATCCTTCAGACCCCTCACTAGCTCATTGACAAAGAAAGAGAAAGAGAAACAGATAGACAGACAGACAGACAGACGGACAGACGGAGAGAAAGAAAAAGGCGAGGGAGGGCGAGATAGGCCTACATCTGTTTGCTTGGTCTAGCAGAGACACAATCACATGGTGCCTGCAGGCTCCGTCTCAGACTTTGCTCCTCTGTTGTTCCAGTTTACCCTTGGGAGACATGTTCGGGGAGACGGAGACTCAGACAGGCACACACACACAGACACACATCGCACACAGACACACAGGCAACTGCTGCCGTTAACCAAAGCCATCTTTCCCTCTCATTAATGCTATTCCTTTCTGCTATTGTGCCTGTCTCTGGTGTTAACGGGACAAATTACCAAGGCTGGGCACTCAACAGACACACACACACATGCACACGCCTGGGTAATTAATTGGTTCCAGTGGAGCCAAGAGCTAATTTACTATCCCTCCTGCCACATTTCTTCAGATACAGTAAGACAACTCATCTCAAGGCAGCTTCCTTATGGCTCCCTCCCCATTTGTAGGTCCTGTATGTGTGTTAAAGTAAAAATGTGTAAGATTTTTTTTTTTGCTGCCAAAGAGGTGGTGGTTGTTGTTGTTTTTCCGGCATATAATTACTTAGCTGTAGGAGTTGGCAGCCTGTTAGGCTTGTTATTTGGATGTGTTGATTGCAAGAAACGTGGAAAGATTGATAAGAGTTCATCCCCCCCCCCCCCAACCCACCCACTCGGCCCTTGCCTCCCTTTGAGTTTGACCAATTGGGACTTTTGACAGCTCCAGACCAGATTTAAAAGAAAGAAGAATTTTGATAACAGTTCACAAACTTTGTTAGATCTAGCCGAGTCTCTGAAAAAGTAACTGATTCTGTAAAGTAAAATGTTGTCTTTTTACTTAATTGCATTAAGCCACTGTGTGTTATGGGGTAGCTGACCTACTTTCTTCATAACATTACAAGATATTATGTACAAAAATAAAGATATTCAACTGACTCCAAAAACTGGCATATCTTTAAAGCCAAAATCCCATCTATCCCAGTAGCAAGTCATAATACATGGTCCTTGAGCATATGGTCCACATTTAAACCCTTATAATACACATATTATAGTAATTTTACCCATTATTAATGTAAAAGTATATACTGCAGAGCTAACAGGTCTATATTCCAAAAGAGTAAAAAGTACAATAATTAGCCTTCCTCTGAAAGGTATGGGGAACGAATATAAGATCACATTATGTTGAAGTGCAGTATCTGATGTACTTTTAATCCCTCGACCTCTGCTGTAGAAGAGCCAACAGTACATACAGTTGAAAGCGTTGTACATTTACACTAAGTAGAACCAAAGAGACTCGACCTCCCCTGCAGTGGAATCTATCTGTAAGAGATTTCATCCATCATTCCCCCAGTCATATCCTGTCATGACTAAAGCTGATATGATTGATTACGATATTAGTAATTGGATTATTCAAAACGGCAATACTCTGTGCAGAGCCAAAAGAAAAAAGTCTCCTCACTGATTTCACATTCTCAGATGAATGAGTGAAGTTTACCCATGGGTTGCTGTGATTTTCTTTTCAGTTGGAGTCTGGTTAGCATCAAGGTAGCATTTCATTCTTCTGTGAGGCACGGTTGTGCCACAATTAGCAGACAGATCAATGAGCTGGTTCTGCAGTTAGTGGTCCCCCTTGATATTGGCAGAGCAGCGAGTGCAATCACTTTGGTCCTTCACCTCAGAGGTGCAGAGGGCAGTTGTGTTTGTGTGAACGGTAAGTCAGGTTTAGACTTGCATCTGTGCACAGCTGTGGACTGTGATAGTCTAATTTTGCGCCCAGTAAGACAGTCGGCCACCCATTAGCCAAGCATATAATTAAAGCTTTAAAAATGTCACCAACCCTCGGTGGTGCGCTTTATGCCCCTTATCGCTGCAGTCCCTGTACAGTATATGTGTCGCTATGAACGCATGAGTTTAATGTTTGGTGAGTTATTTAGTTGTATGCTGCCTTGATTAGGCATCAGATGACACTGCTCCTCTTGTGCGGAGTGGTCTTGCCAATACGCCGCGCGGAGAACAAAGGCTTTGAAGTGCCAGAAATCTTTGATGCCAATGCATTACCCAAGCAGTTAAACACTGAGAAAATGACAGAAATACTCTACAAAACATCCATGAGGGGATTGTTTTGATCATTTCCAGGGTGAAAAATAATGTGATCTGATGCTTGCAAATCAGTTGAAGGTTTTAGGGTCCGTGTTAATCTTCAATCAAAGACAAAGTCAGCAATGACAGTAGCTTAGAAGAAAGAAGTACCACACAACTTTCTATTTAAGGAGCTGGTAGCAACCTAACAGCTTTTCCTATCAGAGAGGTAACTTTGTAATACCTTGCTGAGGTTGTTATGGAATATCAACTCTCAGTTAGATGTAGTTTTGAGGCAGGGGTGACAAACGTGGTTCCTTCTCTAGACACTCCAGAGCTACAAGGTTGTTGTGACAATTTGCTCCCTGTGAACAGCGTTTTCTTAAAACTGAGAGCATCTCTGACAGTAGCCTTAGGGTCTGAGCTGTGTGTCAAAGCCGCTGTCTCAACAGCCGAACGCTGCCTTAGTCAGCCTTAGGAAAGTTGACACAGTATTATGCGGACATCTCCCAGCAGCAGCAGCTGCCTGGCCGTAGAGTTAGTGAGAGGACTCGTGGAAAAATGTTAATTGGCACTGAAAGGCAGAGTGTGCTGTCCATGGATTCTGACAAAGCTGATACATAGTTTCATTCCGCTGTCTATGCTGCAAGTGGCCTTGTTTAATTTCTGAACTCCTTCAGGATCTTCTTCTGTGAGAAAACATTAAAAGAAAGTTTGATATTTCAGAAAGTACACTTATTCGCTTGTACACAAAATATAAACCTACAAACCCACTTACTTAGCCTAGCATAAAGACTGGAAATGAACGCTCATTAACACATATCACGTTTGTTACATTATTACTAAAAAAGAAGTGTAAAAACAACAAATCAGTGTTTTACAAGGATGTGTCAGACTACTTCTTGGCTCTTCACAGTTTCCAGGCAACCAACGAAGACAAGAAGAAGATCCTGGTCCCAACCAAGAAATAGTCTGGCACATAACATTCTGTGAAACAGCCATGTGTTCATTTACCCTTCTGTTTTTTGCTCTAATGAGACAAACAAGATAACGTGTTGATTATTGAGCTTTAGACGTGCTGTAGGCTGCTTTTTATACCTTTTGGCCAGAGCCACTTTAGCCGTTACTCCCTGTTTCCAGTCCTCCTGCTAACCTAAGTTAGCGTGGTCCTAATGATAGCTTCATATTTAGCGTACAGCAATGAAAGTGGAATCTATCCTCTCATCTAACTCTCGACAAGAAAACCAATGAGCACTTTTCCCCAAAATATCAGACATCGGCACAGTTCCTAAAAGAAATGAATGCAAATTAAACATTACTCAGTGGATGTTTTTCAAAGTACCCTTGTCAAAAGCCGAGTAGAAACCAACCAACCTCAGAAATGATTAATTCTCTGTAATTATTAAGTCAGCTGTGTAGGCTACAAGTCCTGACTCTGGCTTACCTTGACCTGAATTTTGAGTTTTAAAAGCCCTGCTCTGTATTCAAAGGGCCCCTGCTGCCAAGAGTTCTGTAATGGTTTAAAGTCACGGGTCATATTGAACTACAGTACCTCCAGCAATCATGGAGGCAGCAAGACAGGGCCACACCGTGCTGGTAATATAATACAGAGTGAGAGCTCTCACACGGATGCTTTGCTTTTTGAGGCATGATGTCATTTTTATGCCACATATTGCATGTTGTTAAGCCTTTCCTTGTCTGGAGATGTGTTGTGTAGAAACACTTGCGTAGACCGCACTCAGGCACATGGTAGTGCATCAGCAAGCATGAGCACTGGAGGGTAAGCCAGTTGACTAAAAATAACAGCAGGATTTGGGAAGCTCTGGAGAGTTAGGGTGGGACTCGGATGAAATTGCTGGGTGTGTTTTTGAGCAAGACAGTGGAGTGTGTGTGTATGTGTGTGTGTGTGTGTGATGATGATGATAATGATGAGTGATGTACATCCTAGATTTTACTGGAGCAAAGCTATGGTTGTGGTCAGACGAGTCATCAGGGCTGGTCAAAGACCAAAAAAAGGCTTTCACCTCAGTACAGTACACAGACTTTGGTGGTTTTAAGATTCATTGTGTTTTTCAGCATGTACATAAAATAAAAAATAAAATACCAGTGCAACCATTACTCAGGAGCAGAGGAGGGTGACATTTTCTTAAATTGACCCCAAGACTATTTACTGTAAAAAGTTTCAGAAGTTTTCTTAAACAAAGTTTGAACTAAGTTGAATACCTGCAATGTAAAAGTCCACTACCAGAGAAGCTCTCTGCTGTCCCCCCTCTCAGTTTCTTTGTTTCACCAGCTGTGTAACTTCCCTCCACATGCTGAGAGCACAAAATACACAGCATATCACAAATCTGTTTTTCCAAATCTTCTCAGGCAGTCGCAAACCTGACAACAGATTGCAATCTTGGAGCATCATTGCGACAGGGGAAAACTGATTTAGTATTTGTTGCGGTTTAATGTTTATTCCAATATAGAGAGCTGTTTGTGGAACATACTGGACTCAGAGTCAGATTATGTGCAGCGAAAAATAGAGCAGTATGCTACAGAAATATGCATATGCAAACATACATGTGCAAAGAGTGATTTCCACTGGGTTTTAAAGTTGAACTGCTATTTAAAATGTTCTAAATTTTTGTGCAAGTAAACATACACTGCAATGATTTTGCTACTATTGTGCATATTTCTAAGATTTTCAAAAGAGGATGAAACTGTTTTTAGAAACTATAGTTTTAAGCCTCTTTGTGGGTGTTTCCCAAGGCTGCAACTTCTGGTGAGCCATTGACTGGAACGTGTTACAGCCCTGTAAAGATTACGAACGTTCACAAAAGTACAAGGTAGAATTCGTGTCATTCTTTCCATATACAGTATTCAGTATACATAGGAATGAAGTTGCCTTTATTCAGAGCTATTCTTCACAATAAGAATAATACAACAAAAAACACAAAACAAGACCAAAGAAGTCCAAACTAAAAACAAACAGCAAATATACAGCAAAAGTAGATTTTAAGTTGTTTGACCTGAAAAATAATTCCTATTTCCAAGAGAAAGCATATGACTTAATATATTATAAAATAAAAATACCAAAAAGAAGATGACAAATATAAGCTTTATATTTGTACAAGGAATGTAGCTCAAATAATATACTTTAAACTGCTTCACCATAAGAAAATAGATGTGCAAACGTACACAAAGTCAAATTTGAATGCGCAGTAAAGTAATAAATAAAATATGTTGCATATAACATAATAACTTCTCAAACAACCGCAGAATGACTTATTTGATCAAAATGCAATTACAAAGTAAGGAAGTTGTAGTGTTAAATGCATTCGGGGCAGGAAAGAAACCTGGAAGGTGGATGTGTGTCTGTCTGTCTGTCTGTCTGTCTGTCTGTCTGTCTATCTGTCCGTATGTCTGACAGGGAGACAGACAGGGTAACAGACAGGGAGATAAAGAGAGAATGAATGGGACAGACAAACTGCAGATTTGATTTGCGTAGGAAAAGCAATACTGTGCACCACAGATAAGATTTTAAAACAAACAAGCCATCTGATCCGGGTGCGCTTTTCAATCTCACTCTTGGAGAGACACAAACATTTCTTTTTGCGGAATTATCCGGGGGTCGTGATTCGGGAAGAACCCCGCTGTGTGGGGCGTCATCCTCGGCTGTCCCTGTCAAACACCAGGTGAACTGAGGTGGACTGAAAGCATAACCAGAGATGATGATAATAATAATAATAATAATAATAATAATAATAGGTAAAAGGTCAGGGACAGGTAGAAACAGAAAAGAGCAGGGGATGGATAACAATCATTCAGTCAGTTGGCCACTTGGTCTGTCAATCATGTTGTGTTTTAGGCAGCTAGTCATTCACTCATTCAGGTCCCTCTCTCAGTCTCTCTGTCATTCAGTCGGCTACTTTGTTAATTTGTCAGCTCGATTGTCATTCAGGCCACCAGCCTGACGGCCAGTCTGTTACTTAGTTTGCTGGTCACTCAGTCAGCCAGATGGTAAATTAAATTTAGACATCATAGTCTTAATTTACCTTAATCTTAAAAGGATAAAAACAGCTTAGTTTTACCATAAATTCAGCTGCCCTTTTCAGACAGACAGACAGACAGACAGACAGAGAGACAGAGAGCAAACATCTCTGTCATTTCTGAGTGTTCTTTGGTCTAAAACATAAGACAGATAATAATCACAGAGTCACTTAGAACAACAAACAGAAAATGGCAATAGCCTGTCTGATAGATTGATAAACAGACAAACACCCAGTCAATTGCACTGATAAACATGCGGCTTTATGAAGCAGCTCTGTACTGTCTTTGTGTGGGCAAAGTCTGGGTTGATTTTACGTGTGTGTGTTTGTGTGTGTTTGTGTGTGTCCGTGTGTGTGCGTGTGTGTATGTCCTGTCTGGCCAAAGACAGAGAGAGAGAAGCATCATCACTGTGTTGTGACCCCAAACTCACACTTCCCTGACAGTGTTTGGACAGATGGATCATCACTGCACCACTCACATTTGACGTGTTTGTATGAGAGCCGGTACTTGTGTGTGTGTGTGTGTGTGTGTGTGTGTGCGCAGGAGTGTATTCATTATGTATAGTGTATTTCAACCATCATGAAGCCCCCCTCAGACAAAATCAATAGTGGAGTTAATATGATCCTCTCTCCACTCGTCACTGCAGGAAGACTTCAATTGATTAGTTAGCTGACACCTCAACTCCCACAATGCAAACATCCAAAGGAGTGTGTGTGTGTGTGTGTGTGTGTGTGTGTAATACTGTACATACCCAGTTGAATGTTCCATTATGTAACTTTCCAAAACTATGCAGCAAACAACTATTGACTGTCTGAGCAAATCCATTATTCAGCTATATACATTTTTCCGCAATATTATTCTTTTACGTCTATAATGGACTTTGACATCTATGATGTAGTCTTTAGGTTTTAATAGGACATCAGACACCAAAATCAAACATTCCACACATTATTTCATTGTATTAGATTTGGCGAAAAGACAAGAATTATAACAATTATATGATCATTAAAAAAAAGGAGAATGTGGATGAATATAGATTTATTGGCTTCACAAGCCATCCCTCTTAAATAACAGTGTATGTTTTGTGATGAAATATTAGGATTCAATCGTTTCTACCTGTCAGTTATGGTTGTTATGCATTGTACTGTATTATCTGTTCTGTACATGCATTTCAAAGGACAACATCGTTTACACCTTGTTTCATTTTCTTTGTGTTGTTACGGCTCCCTCTGCTAAGTGCCCTGAATGCACCGGTGTGTTATCCATCAACGGGTCCCAGGATAATTTGTGTGTGTGTGTGTGTGTGTGTGTGTGTGTGTGTGTGTGTGTGTGTGTGTGTGTGTGTGTGTGTGTGTGTGTGTGTGTGTGCGCGTGTGTGTGCGTGTGTGTGCGCGCGCGCGTGTGTGCTAGTGTGTGTGTGCGTGTGCGTGCTGTGAATGCACTGGTACTGTATGTGTCTTTTTGTGTGTATTTGTAGAGGTGTGAAAGAGAGCCAGAGAAAGAAGTAGGAGTGGTAGCAGGGAGAGGAGGAGGAGGAGGAGGCTTGTACTAATGCCCTGGAGATGATTTAGAGTTTAGACCACCGAACAGCACAGAAAGCTCTTCCAGTTTTCTCCCACAGGATCAGTCGGTGGCTTGTGGTGAGTTAAATAGAAAATAGGATCCACCAGAGACTTCAGGGGAATGAAACAACATTTCAAATTTTTGGGGTTTAAATCAAGTCACGGCGGTTTGTCTGTGCTGTCAAGGCATGATGCAAATTCCTTTGTGGGCATAAATCAGGTTATCTGCAGGTCCCTAAAGTGGCATATGCATTTTTTAAATGTATGGCATTCTATGTAATTATAGTGTTTACATTATCATTTACAGAGTTCATTGTTTCACCATGGAATGACAGGTTTGCAATGCAATGCAAATAAAGAGGGGAAAGCGTTTTGAAATGAATTCAATCCAGATGTAGAAAGGAGTCAAAAACAATGGTACAACAAGGGTTCCCTTAACTCTTTATTAAATATGCTAATATGCCACCAAAATGTATTGGAAATTGTTTAGATGCATCATCCATTTTGCTATTTTTTAAACAAAAACAATTTCAGTTTTTCTGTTGTTAAATCAGGGGGTGCTCTGTTGAGTTTATGACCATTCATAGCCACATGGAGCAATTTCTTAATGATACGGTCCTCACTTTGTATCACACAAGAGAACACACTTACAGTTGGGCAACGCAATATACAATACTGTCGCCGTTTTCCTGCTATTCTACCAATTGATTGCGGAAGAGGAAGAAGAAAACTAAAATCTAGTAAATTTCAATAGAAACACTGCACAAATTTAAATATTCAAAAGTTTTTCATGGAGTGAAATATATTAAACACATTTGTATGACATCAAGGATTAACACAATGTGCTCTGATGGTACTTTTGTTTTTTTAACTAGACATCGCCACAGGCCACCTTAAATATTAAATTCAACCTCAACTGAAAGGGTTTTGAAACACCCTGTGAATCGGTAAAGCTAGCAGAAGGTTGTGTGCACTGCAGCACTGATACAGAGGGAGCGACGTCAACAAAGAGCACAAAGCTCAGTGGCCTCGGCACCTGCGCCTGTCACCCAAGCCTCTGCGTGCTTGCGTGCGTGTGTGCTTGCGTGCGCCAGGGACCGACACATTATGTAAAATACCACAACCCTTTCAGATGACAAGCACACAACTGTAAAAACATCCTTAATCTCATTTCCTACACCAAGTTCCCCCCTGTGCCTAGCAGATTATACATATATTTTCCCTAAGTGAATGGAGACATAAAAGTTTACAAGACAGAATTAAAAATGACAAGAGGAATGTCCCAGCTAGAGACTACCTGGGAGTAATGACTTACTCGCTTTCAGCTGCAACAGGTAAAATGTCTTTTTTGTGAGGAAAAAAAAAAGCCAAAGACTGTCAAGGAAACTTGCAGACAATGAAAAGTGGCATGTGAAATGACAGGTTGACTAAAGAAAAGCTGCAAAGTAGCACAGAAGCTTATGTGAGAGCCGACAAGACGAAAAGGGAAAAAGATCAGAGAGAGGTAACTGGCACTAGCTGTCACTTGCTTTCCCTACTGTGGATGGCAGGTGTTTTACATTACTCTGTGGTTGAAGACAAACCACACATCCACGCTGCATTTATATACTAGACTTTAAATGAATTCCATGTAGGCCCCGAGGTCATAGAGCCTATTCCTGCACACTGATGGTAGAATAAACGTTCCATTCAAGGAGAAAATTAAATAAATAAAACTACCACACACACTCACAGCGTTAGGTTTTTCATTTGAAAGCAGGAGTAGAGAGTAGTCCCTGATGTTCTAACATACTTTTCCATATTTTGCTGTCTTCCCAAAACAAGCATGGTATTAATAGTTTTTGCTTATTTCCAACCCACCATTCACACTATATCAACTCTGTCATGAAGGGAGGATTGTTTTGTTCTTGCTCTACAAAGCACCATTTTTTCCCACTGTCTGGACAACAGATGAAAAGCCTATTTCATATGCAATAAAATAATAAGAATGCTCCATAGGTTTCAGTTACAGAATACATTTTCTGTTGTAATAACGTAAGCAAAGCAATGCATTGCCATTACTAGCACTTTACATCTGAGATACTCTGTATCTTTACTCACTCTGCCACACATACTGCCCAAAATGTGGTATACAGTCAGGGAGCCCTATTCTTCTGTTGCGCACAACATTTATCATTCTCGGTAATAGCAACACATAAATGATTAAAAAGCAATGATGTAGATGGTCTAGACTGCTCATCAATTCACCCTAACATAGGAAAGACAATGTGAACAATTGAGTTGTGAAAACTGCTTTTTTATTCTTGGGGTGAATGAGTTTTCTGGGATGCACAAATCTGCAGTGAGCATTATATACTAATCAGATCCATAATCAATCCAGCAATTTGAGGACTTGGTTGTGAATAAAAACATGTCAGATTTACAGCAGCTACAGGATTTAATTGACCCACAAGGAGTGCTGTGCAGAGCTGTTCCAAAGATATATCAGTCACATATTCACACAAACAAATGGACTCTTAATAATGACAAACAAAGCTTTGCTGCAGTGGAAACAAAGGCATGCACCATTTCAGATATTGGGGTACAAAAACTTTTCTAACTTCGTTGGGTGTTTAACTATGGGAATCACCTCGGCGTGACCAACTATGGAAGCTCCAGTGAAACCACACCAGTCTGTGACAGACAGGTCAAACTGTGCTAGGGCCACACCCCCTCATATAATCCCAGTCAACCAACTCCTCACATATTATTCCAGATAGGTTTCTTTCCATGTTTCTGCAAGGAGGGACGTATTGGTGAAACACCTCACTCTGTTATCAAAGTACCGGAGTTATGTTAACTTACCTAATGTTCTTTTTCCAACTTCGCTTGGTTTTTCACTATGGGCAGTGTAGACCACTCCCGGATTGCATTATTCTCCCAAAGCCAAAATCATATTGAGCCGAGAGTCACGCTGACCCTGGCGCCGTAGCAGTAGCCTCCAGCACAGCCTGTGCAAAGGACGGTCGGGAAACATCAACCCTGTAAAACCTCACAGAATTGTGAGGCGTAGCCCAGATTGTGTTTCATAAATTTCCTTCCCTGACACACCCCTAAAAATGGCCCATGAGGTGTCCATGCCCCTTGCGGAATGAGCTCTCGGGCCCTGGGGGGGGGGGGGCTTGCAAACTTTTACACTCATGGGCCAATGATATGGCCTCCACTATGGCCTCCACAATCAAGAGGGACAGCCTCTGGCGGGACAAAGGCTTGCCCTTATAGGGAGCAGTGTTGGGCAAGTTACTTTAAAAAAATAATTACAGTTACTAGTTACTGCTTCCAAAAATTAACTAAATTAGATACTAAGTTACAAATTATGAAAGTAATTAATGCGTTACTTTCAAGTACATTTTTAAGTGCTCAAATGTGACCCCACCTCCACCCCTTTTTAATGGAACTTAAATCTGAATATTATGATGAAATGGACACTTAATACATTACATTAACAGAAACAATGTACATACATCTAAACTTTTTTAATGTTGCTGTGGGACCGAGTGAGACTAGCCTCCAATCAAATGCCATGCACGTTATTCCCATAACTGATGGGGAGTAGCCAGGGACAAAAACAGCTGATCGGCTTTTCTGACCCGAGCCGTCCGACTCGCATACAATAGCAGAACCCGGACAGGGAATAACATGTGAAGTATTTGCTTCTCTTATGAGGAAAAAGGATGTGGGTGAAAAGCCAAGAGCTCCACAGAAGGACACCTGTAGGCTGACTCCACCACCTTAGGCACAAAAGCTGGGTTCGGCAGCAAAAAAAGAGCCCTAGGGAAAAATACCGACAGGTAGGGCGAATAGACCAAGCCTGTAAGTCGCTTACGCACTTTGCAGTGGTTAAAGCCAAGAGCAAAGCTGTTTTTAAGCGAGAGAAACGTCATCCCTACAGCCTCTATAGGCTGAAATGGGTGATAAGAGAGGGCGCCCAACACGACCGACAAATCACACGGAGGAACCAGGGGCCTGGAAACTGGGAATTTGCCGCATGCCCCTTTCATAAAACAACAAACTAACGGATGTTGCCCCACCGGCTTCTCCCCAAAACCCACATGACAAGCTGTGAACAGCAGATAAGTACACCTTAATTATTGTAAAAGCCTTCCTTTTATCCATCAGGTACTGCAGGAAACACAGCAGGTCCACCATAGAAAACAGAACAGGGATGGTATCCCTATTCTCAAATAGGGATACGATCTTCTCAAAAACCCGCCACTTTCCTCTGTAAAAAGAGCTGGTGGATGCAGCCCTTGCGCTTTGAATGGTGTCAATGACCTGCTCTGGCAGGCCTGATGCATTCAGGATCCACTTCTCATGGGCCAAGCCAAGAGCATTATGCGGTCTGGGTGAGGGTGGTAGATCTTTTCACTGGCTTGGGAGAAAAGGTCTTTGCATATGGGGAGAGGCCATCCCAAGCTGTATCTCTGCTACCCAATGCTTGGATGACCACCGCTGCACTCAGGATCTGCATCAGGATTAGCAACAAGCCCTGTCCTCCCACCCTCGCTAGGGTGGGGGTGATCAGACTGGGGGAGGTGAAATGCATAGAGCATCATGTTTGGCCATGGGTGGGCAACTGTCCCTGACTGTATCTCTGCCAGATCTGTTCTCCCACCGGTGGGTGGAGAGACAACTCTCCGTACAGAGGGTTCCCCTGGGACAGGAGAACTGCACCCGCATTTAGAACACCTGGCAAGTTTATGGAAGAGACAGCAGTCTCTTGCTGCTCCACAAAATCACTGTGGAAGCTAACTTGTGCCACTGCAGTGACAGAGTCCTTCCCGGGCTGTTGATGTGGCATTTTCTGTTTTCACTAAAACATGACGGCCTTAGAGAATGTGAAATGATTCAGATCCAGAAACACAGCCATAAGGTCAAAAGACATTTATATGAGCCTGGGCTAACCTCAAGTTCCATGTGCTAGTCACTGTTCTCCCTAACAGTGTCGCTCCACATCCTGACAGGGACGCATCCGTTGTCATGATTACTCTGGATGACACCGCCTCTAGCAGGACGCCCAATGCGATGGCCGTCGTGTCTCTTCGTGGGTGGAGGGCTGCTATGCACGCCAGAGTTATTTTCACCCCCTGGTTGAGATGGTGGCTTGGGAACAGGCGTTGTGCTGCAACCCAATGCTGAAAATCCCCTCAGACACTACTGACGCTTAAGTCGGAAAAGGGAGAGACATTGTACAAGAGACGCTAATCTCCCCTCCGATAGCGTGACGCGTTAGGAGAGGGAGTTTATTTTGAGACTAAAATATTCCATACATTGCGCAGGTTCTACTCGGCTCTTTGCCCAGTTTATGTTGAACTCCAAATCTAGATGATTTATCAACGTAGTGGAATCTCTGATGCCTGCTTCTGTGAGTGGGAGCAGACCGGATAGTCCTCTATGTACGAAAATATTCTGATACCACTGTTCCTTAACGGACACAGTGCTGCCTCCACACAGTTGGTAAACACCCTCGGTGCTAATAACAGCCCAAATGGGACGGCTTGATATTTAGAAGCTCAGCCCCAATACGCAAACCTGAGAAATGTGTGCAGGATAAATGGTGATGTGGACATATGCATCTGAAAGATCGATCGTTACAAACCAAACCCCCGGGCAGATTTAACGACGGAGCACTTTTTTTTGTAGGTGTTTAACACATGGGGATCTAAAATTGGGCGAAGTAAAGAGCTCCCTTCCTTGGGAATGAGGAAATAGCGAGAGTAAAACCCTTGACGCGTTTCCTCGCTCTGCACAGCTCTGATTGCTCATTTGTTGAAAAAGGATGTTGTGCTGCATCCTCTTTTGTCATTGAAACTAGCAACAAATGCTAACCAAACCCAGGGAGGATCACCGTAACCCGTTAGCCAGAGGGTAAAAGAGTTACACAGCTGAGAAACCGATAAACAAATACTGACTAGCCAACAGAAGAACAGTTCAACTTGATACAGACACCGCTTTCAAACTCACAAGGTAAAAACTTCTTGCGAAGTACATACTCAGAATATCCAGACTGGGTCGGGAACTGCGTTCGGCGCTGTAGTCTTTAACGGTCCGTCTGTGAACTGTTTAGCAGAACCAACCAAGCTAGCCTAGAGGTGCTGTAGGAGCTCAGTATAGTTTCTTCACGGGAAGGAAGCCAGAATAATTTGTGAGGACTTGGTCGTCTGTGATTAAATGAGTGGGCGGAGCCCAGTCTGTCACGGACTGACATGGTGTCTTTGGAGCTTGCATAGTTGGTCCCGCCAAGGTGATTCCCATAGTGAAACACCGAACAAAGTTAGAAAAAGAACACACAAAGACACATTAGGTGTTTGAAAATAAAAAGCCATGTCTGATTAATGCACAGATATACAAATGTAAGAGCTAAGAGGTCTCCTGGAGCACACAAAACACTCCCCTCCTGATCTGTCACACTCTCTCATCATTGCACCTCTCTCCCTATTTCTCTTTTTGCAAAGCATTCATTTTTGCTGCTTATCTCCCAGAGTGAACCTCCTGGGAATTGTAGCGCGATGCCATGCTGAATCAAGCTTTTCAGCACTTTGATTAGAACAAACGTGAAATTAGTCTTTGTTTAATCCCAAAACTGTCTCTTTGTGTCGTTTCAGGTGTGTCTCTCCAATGCTCTTGGTCCCTGAGGCCTGAGGAGAAGTGAGCTAAGCCCAGGCCCCCATGGGACGCCCTGTTACCCAGCATGCACTGCTGCTGTTGCAGTGCATGCTGGTCCTGCGGCCCGGAGGCGTGGCCAGCAGGAGAGGGCCGGTGCTGCTGCCTGAATCGCCTTGTCACAAGACAGAGCACCCTCTCATCCCATACTCAGGTAAACATGTACACACATCAAAGTGACATCATGGTTTTGACTCTTTTAGTTGTTTTCCTCCATAATTATGTGAACTTTTCTGTATGCTGAAAGGAAATTGACATTTTTATTGGGTATCTAGTTAGCAATTAGTTTGTAAGTGGAATACCCCCTGGCAACAGCTGCAACAAGATATGGACTGAAATGTTGGGATTGCATGTTATTTACAATGGAAGTTGTTATTGGTTTATGTAGAAAGATCTGGACTCACATTTGATGCCTGACAAAATAATTGGGTAAAAATCTGCTAGTACCTGAAAACAATAATTCTAAACTGTTGGTAACATTGTACACATTTAGCTGACATACTTGTCCAACTCTAAATGGGGGTATTTTGAAAACCTGTACATTGAAAAGTGATTGCCCAATAAAAGCTACTGTAGCAACTGTAACTAGGCCACTGCAAACATGTCATGCTTTGGATTTATCCACATGCAAATTTTGTTTTAAAGCAAAGCACTACCGTGCATTTAAAGAGTTTTTATGGTTGTGCCTTGTAAAGATGTAAGGAATGGATGATGCAAGATGCAATCATTAGCATGTCCGGTTAACTAGCTACAGTAGTAATTATTTTTACCAGCATTGTCTGAAACATGACCCTAGCCTCAGTCTTTTAGCACAATATCATGTACATGAACTGGACATGGGGCGGCTGTGGCTCAGTGGTAGAGTGGTGGCCTGCCAATTGGAAGGTTGGTGGTTCAATCCCCGCCCCTGCAGTCATTGTCGAAGTGTCCTTGGGCAAGACACTGAACCCCGAGTTGCCCCCGGTGCTGCGCAGCGGAGTGTGAATGTGTGTGAATGTTTATCTGATGAGCAGGTAGCACCTTGTACGGCAGCCCCGGCCACACTGTATGAATGTGTGTGAATGGTGAATGTTTCCTGTAGATGTAAAAGCGCTTTGAGCAGTTGTTAAGACTGGAAAAGCGCTATATAAATACAGCACATTTACATTTACATGAACATTAAAAAACATTAAAAAGTTAGCCGGAGACATAGCCTAATTATCTATAGCAGATGCCCTCTTTCTTCTTCGTTCCTTTCTTTGAGACAACAAGCAGACACAGCCCTCCTCGTAGGCCTTTACTACACAGCTCTGCAGTTTAATAAACAGCATATTCTACATCAGATTTCGTGGTCCTTAGCCTTTATCCCACATTGCTATTGAACAAGCAAACTCTAATGAATTGATGTGAAACTTAGTTGAAATAAAGTATCAATAGGGATCAATGCAGTTCTGTCTACCCTGTGAGAAGCAGCAAAGTGTCATTGACCTGTTTTTGGTCCAGCAGAGGCCCAGTCAGATAATCACAGAAAATTTTTGTCTTGGGCGAAACGGACTAGAAGACCAAGGTTGCCGCTTTGTGTCCAAAGATCCACATGCATGATCGTATCCAGTAACTTCGCCCAGCACAGACTCTTCCTCTGCGATCCTTTATGTCCCCGTCTTTCTTTGCAGTCTTTGGCACTTCAATGTAGCTGAGGTGGCACTCTTTCCTGTTTGCCAATTGCAATGATGATGGCTAACTGCCCATCTAACGTAATATGTTCCAGCCTTGTGCTTTCTGCATGAGGCTGATAACACACCCGCCAGTGGGTCAGATGTGGTCAACGCGTTGGTGTTCTCTAATGTACCAGAATGGCCCATTAGGCTCCGTTGGCCTAATGCTGTGGTTGAAACATAGGAGCATTTATAAAAAAGGGGTCAATGTTTCAGGTATAATCAGACATGGTTCACTAAGTTGAAGCTTATTTTACAGAAGAGAAAGAAGTGAGTGGATCGCAGACACTTAACTGTCAATGGGTCGGTGTCTGAACAATCAGGTCTGATGATACAGTTCCTACTGCAGAATATAAAATCGTATCATTGGAGACAGATCAAATTGTAGATTTTGTATGGAAATAGCTCTATCATCAATTTACACAAATTACAAATACTTCTTGTCAACTAAACTTCTTTTTGGTTTACAAGGGAAACCACAGGCCGTAACTCAGTCCCGCACATCTGCATTCAAACTGGTAGAAAGGTGGAATTTTTATTGTTCATTACTGTTTATGAAATTAAATTGCCCTGATGCAGAAACATGTGCATCATGCACGTTAATTTCATTGGCTTGTTAATGTTGTTGAACCTTAAAAGTTCACCCGAAGTTTCAAAGCTAAACGTGTGTTGACTTCAGCTTTGTTGCCCTGGTTTTAAAGCTCTAAAGCTCTGCAGACTTTGCATGTTTAGAGTTTTTTTTGCCTGTCATGTGGGGACAGGAAGCACAAAAGGTTCTCTTTAACACAGGTTTTATCATCATGCTTTGTTTACTTACATCCCAGTCTTATTCATTCTCAACTTCAGCACCTTTGCAGTGCAGCTGCTAATTCCCATGGTCTCATGAAGATGTCCATTTATCTTTGCCTTCATAGTTATATTTATGCTCAGTTCTTTTATAGCCCGGTAATAGTCATTGTGCGGTTAAAACCCATCTCATTGTTCTGAGTTGTACAGTATACAAAGCTTTTTTAGAAATTGCCAAATTACAGCCCTTGCTTTTCTGCATTAAATGCAAGTCATTATAGAAAATGCCAACACATACACACACACACAAACAAGTAGTGTGTGAGGGAAGAGAAACCTCTCATTAAACCTATTATCATTCTCTGTTGTGTTGTATCATAGTCCTCCATGTAATGCAGTTTTATCTTAGGTTGTTAAGAATGTATAGAGCGACTGCCACGACTCCTCTTCAGCCGAGCTGGGAAGACTATAAAAACATTAAATATAGCCTAAACCTTTGGATCACAACAACATCACACTCCCACTGTGTTGAGGCGAACTTGATTCTGTTGTACATACACAGACATACATTAGAGTCTTAAAGCTAAGATATAAACGTACAGTACATTTGATGTAAAGAAATAGCTTGTTTGACATTTTGGCAAACACACGTTCGCTTTCTTGCCAAAAGTTACATGAGAATATTGATACGGCTATCATTGGAGGCTATAGAAAGCTACAACCAGACGCTGGTTAGCCTATTTTAGCCTAAAGAGTGGGAACCGCTAGTCCGGCTCTGTCCAAAGGTAAAAACAAATCTGCCTACCAGGATCTCTAAACCTCCCTGATTAACACAATAAAACCACAAATTCTTGTTTTAAGACATCAGTTTTCGTGCGGATTAACAAATTAGATGTAATGTGTTAACGAGTGAGTTAGTTTTTATGCTACGCTAAGCTTACCAGCTGCTGGCTGAAGCTACGTATTTAGTGTAATGACATAATCTAATTTTCTGCACTTAAAAAACAATATTCTTTACTTAAAAGAATGTTTTGGGAGATTTGGTGGAACAAAACAAGCAATTTGACATTACCTTGCGCTCTGGGACTTTTCTCTCAATTATCTGACATTTCAGAGGTTTACTTAGTAGAAGAAATAGATGAATCAACTGCAATTAGATTAATATATTCTGGCATTATAAAACCTCTTTTTCTATTCAAGGTTGGGGTGACAGGTGAAGTAAATAAGAGGGATATCCTGCTTCTCTTTACTAATTTGTGCCACTGCAGCTACACATTGTACATGTGTGGCTCACTGAAACAGCTCTAGGTTTCAGCCATAGGTTTCAGCTCTCCAGCTTGGTCAAAGAAAAAAAAACAAAGAGCCTAAAGAGTGGTGGTGACCCGCATGAAAAGTTCAAGGTTTGTCTGAGTATGTTCCAGTGACAGCATTTCTTTCTCTTGGTGTGATTGTGGCCTGGCTGTGGAAGGGCGTGCCTCACATGGCTTTGACCCCGCCAGGGATGGCGGTTTTCTGACTTGGCACAACACTTGGCTGACAGAACTGCTACTGTGGTGCAAGGATGCTACAGTCTAAAGACCACTTTCTGTTTTGGATGGCGGTTATAGAAATGTAGGGTTTTAGAAAGAAAGTACACTCTGCAGTTCAGCAGCTACGTTCAGAATGTTTACACAAAATGTAAACCCGCTACACTTTCGCAAAAACAGGTCTGAATATAGCTTCAGCAGAGGTCCAATGTAAATGCCTGTTATGGAATTATCATAGGAGGGGCGTTGAAAGATCATCGCCATTCTTGGTAAAGGATATGTTTTAGGACCAAGCATTTCCCGTGTTATAGTAGTTCAGATATACTGTATTAATAAAGGGTAGTATTTAACAAGTGTTCTTGTGTGTAGACTTGAAGACTTTTAAAGGTCATAAACTGGTGTAAACAATGCTTTCACAGGCCATGCTAAGGGCCACGTCTCTGGGGAGTGGAACCGGCAGACTGGTTTTACAGCCACAGACTGAGCTCAGCTTTTATTATCCCTGAACGGGTAACACATCATTAGAGAGAGGGGAGTGAAAGCAGGAAAACAAAACAAATGGCCTCATAGAATTCATAAACACAACAGGATACAACTAGTATCAGAGATCTTTTAATTTATCATTTGGGGGTGATTTTTTTGATTTGAAAGCCCTCCAAGGTCTTCAGAGCCTGAATTCCAAAACATTAAGTCCGCTCTATTTGTGTCCAAAGTCAAATATGTTCTAGCCGTGATTTATTCCACTAGATGAAATGAAGGACCTGTCCATATTATGAATTAGTATTTCTTTCATTTACCCACTGCAGTAAAAGTCCTACATGTCATTTGCCTGCATAGATATTTTAATCTCTTCCTTTTTCTTTAAGTGGCATGACGAGATTTGGTTATTCTGAAGATTTTGGTGGTCTCTTCTCCCACACCCCCTAGAACCAAACAACTCCTACATACACATTAGATTTAAATATTTTAATACATACTTATGTGTGGCTTTACGGTGGTTTGTTTTGCATGATTCCCTCGCTGTCCCAGTGCCGCGGCCATGCCACAGTAATTTGAGGTACAGGACTTTGAGCTGTAATATGTGCTTGTTTTTCTTGCTCGAAATAACATAATAGCGCCAAAGGTCCTAACTGACCTTGCTTTGGATTTTTTCAAACTGCGCAGGTGTTTGTTTTCTCGACCGCTTGGCCAAATTGTTTCTTCACATCAACTTGACCAAATAGTTGCCATTCTTTGGTTGCCCATTACCACAGGGCTTCATTTAGAGGGAATTGCCTCCTTATTTGTGTAAGCGCTTGCTGCCACACTCTATCCACCACTCACAGACAAACCATTCATGTTTCAGAAATGGTTCCACATGTTGCCATTTTTGCAGGCCTGGCAGTACTGTAAAGCACTAACTTTGAGTGCTGGCAGACTGAAGACTGGCGTGGCCTCTGATGCTGGGTGTAAATATTTATATATCCTGTCATTTTGTCTTTGTGTCAACTGCTCCGTGTCAGAGCGGGGAATTACAAACGGGTGTGAGTGATGGGCTGTTCTATTTTAAGGAGTAGGGAGACAAGGGTTAAGGGGATAAGATGGTTAGTGTGTGTGTGTGTGTGTGTGTGTGTGTGTGTGTGTTGGTTTTATGTTGGCTCAGAGCCCTGGCTGCTCTCTGAATTTTCATCCCAATCGTTGTGTATGAGTCTGCACGCGTGTATGCAATTACGCCTTCGTCTCATCGGCAGCCAATCCCCTGATTCAGGCAGCTGCTGTACAAGCATGGCCGTGATGTGATTACATTATTACGTGCATTTAAAGTGCAGCTGATACGAACCCATGTAACGTGCAAGCAAGCTTGAAATGTCGGAAGTGAGATTGGGAGAGGGTTAGTTTTTTTCAGGATAAATATGAGCTGGGGTTTGTACTACTATATCCTTTTCTACTGGATTAACAATACGGTTGGATTTTTTATGGGATCACAACTTCCCTGCTTGCCCCTAAAATAATCTATTACAACCCATCCAAAAACAAATAAATATGTCAAGTCAGATCAGAGTTCAAATCAGTGTGAAAAGTCTCTGTGAAGCTAACCCAGTATCCTGCAGTGCTGTTTTAGATATCTTTTCCATGTGTGCCACTGTCTTGTATGTCTCCCTATAGTAAACCCAAACTTTGATCTGCTAAACTCACCACGAGTTTGACTTTGTGAAGCTTCGTATATTTAGCTCTGCAGCCTTGGGATGGCCCATCCACACTGGTTATGAATGTTTGAATGGTCCTTGGCCCAGTCACAAAAGATCATGAATCCTTTGAGTGCTGTTATGTTCAATTAGAACCTCTTGCCCCTTTTTCCACACTCCAACATATATCCTCTCTTCTCTGTTTCTATCTCACACACACACACACACGCACACACACACTCTCTCTCGCACACTCCATCACCCCGTTAGCGAGCCTCCCCTGGTGAGTCAGGGAGATTTATGGGGAGAAGCAGGGTTCGTCAAGCGGTGTCTTCCCCGGGGGGGTGTCACTACTACATTTGTATGCCAGGGATCCTCTTGATGGTGTGAAAAACAAGCCCAGTGGAGCTAAAGGATTGGCACATCCAAAACTTTGTCTCTCCCTAAAGAATAAGCAGAGCAGAAGCCATTAACCAAAATGAAATCTTTGGGGTGAAGTTGTTCGTGATCTCCCAGATATTTATTTCACTGCTGCTAATGAAAATGTATTAGGGCTGTGTAACCTGGAGTCAGACGCTGGATGCTTTTTCCTCTAGTAATTGCACGCAATACTGGAGACTTGAAAGAGAACAAGGGAACATGTCTTTGCATACAGCGGTGCTGTCTCGAGGCAGATGATGTTGTTTTGTTAGGAGACTTGGAGTTTGGTCCCACTACGTGAACTGGCGAAGGCAGATGTTCTTTGGAAGCTCCCAGGTTACTTGCTCTGTTTGTATTTGTTTTAAATCACCAAGAATTCCCCACGTTTGTCAACTAAAACCCTAACGTAGTTGCTTCTGATGCAGTCAAGGGAGAGCATACTTTCATTTGAAACGCTGTGTGACAGGTGTGCCTGAAGAAGCAGATAATGTGTTGCAGCGAGGATATTCAAGCTGTCCTCTCCCTCCGTTCCGGTTCTGATGGAAAGCTCCCTGGTAAATAAAAAAAGTCCCTTTGAAATGTTTAGTCTGGAAATAGCTCACAAATGTAGTGATGGGTGATTCTAAATCACTGTAGCAACCAATGCTAAAAGCTCTGCAGAAGTTCCTGCACCTTACTCAAAAATAAGAATTTCAAGAGAAAATGTCCCAAATATGGTGATGATTTTTGGAACTGTAATCCGACCGTATAGAATAAGTTATTTTGACTGCAGATCGGGCATGTGACGAGTGATGTTGAAAACACGTCACCGTGACTGATTGACCACCCTCGACTAAACCTATCCCGTAGCAGACGGTAGACAGGCCATCCTCATCGCTCGGCAACTACACTGGGGCCTGGGATTTGATTGGTCAGGGGTTAATGGGTTAGGCGCCATGAGAACGGGCATGTTGTGGATAAGATGTCAGTGTCTGTCTGGGATATCTCTCTCTCTCTCTCTCTCCATGTGTGTTTGTATTCACCATACCAAGGTCAATTTCCATAAAAAGTCAGACTAATCGGTCTTCATCGTTCATCCACAGTATATATTTACATGAAAGCGGTAAATCAACCGTAGTGATGGTTTACAAAAATCAAAGGACTGCCCACTGAGTCACAAGAAGCTACATTTCACTATTTTGTACACATTCACTCATGAATGGAGGTCTCCGGTTCCACTTTTATTTTGGGGAGGCTGAGAAGCACTAATGTAAGAGTACTTTGATCTGTGGAAAACGATTTTTTGAATGAGCGACCTTATCAAGCAGGGATAGCTCAAAGCATTTTTATTTATTCAATCTCTTCATTTCCTTCAGTAGACACGGCCATATTCATATCATGGCAGGGGACAACTTGTCTGATAGTTTTGTTGAGTAGTAGTAATTACTAAACATGCCAAACTAAAATATAATGGTCTATAGCTCTGGCCTATGCACAAGGAAAGGAAATGTATGAGTCAAGTCAGGTCAGGTTTCTATAGCCCAAAATTGTCAAGAGGACTGTCTGTACACATTAAACTTTATATTGGTCCTCACTGTTCAAAGACACATTCAGAAGTAAAAGCACCAAAATCACAGAGGAAATTACTCAACAAGTCAAAGTCCCGCATTCAAAATCTTGCTTTAAGGTCCAGTGTGTAACATGTTTAGTTGTTCGTTATCAAAATTGGTGTTGCCCATTCGCAAACTTGTCCTTTTTCATTACAATTTACATTGATTCCAAGTACTCCTATTGGCTTGAAATTTTAAATTTCAATTCACACAAACTGGGGTAGGCGCTCAATATTCAAGCGCCATCTTGAAATATGTTAGCCATTAAGGTACATACAGGACATACTGCTCCACCTTTTGCTGTTTTTGCTGTTACAAGATAAACTCACAGGTGCTGCTTATCTGCTAATGGGTATAGAAGGAAACATGGAGGACCACACGTATTCAAAATCCAAGTTTCAGTAACAGTAGTCTTCTTCATCGCACAGAAAAAAAAAAGAATATTGAAAAGATCAAAAGACCGGCTTTTTAAAGCGTGAAGGCTAACGTAGCTGTAATACGTACTTTGAACTGTGTGTTGCGAGAGAGTTGATTTCGAAATATAATCTCAATGCTAGAGGGGAGACATTGGACCTTTAAATACCAGAACATAGGTAACAACTGCTAAATGTACTTATTAAAAGTAAAAATACTCATTATTTTTAAAACAAAAAGACCACTGTGAGTGTAAAGCTGTTAAATATTAGATTATTAGAATGTTAATGATGTATTCATGTGTAGGGAGCATTTGAAACTTGCCGGTTGACTTGGAGCTAATTGTGGCTACTCTATATACTATCAGGTAGTTTAATCTATATCAATGCATTGTATGCATTGCAACTTACCTGATGAGAAATAACAGTATGTGTAACTGTGTTATAAGTTTATATTATTATTGACTTACTGTATTTAGCAGGTACACAGACACACAGACCCCCTCTTCTGTCCGTTATTGCAGGCTTTACAGATGTGTCAGAAACTGTTTACACCTGCCAATAATGCAGCATTACTGCTACAGCCGAAAAACTTCATGCATTTTCTTGTCCATGTAAACTCATTGTAATGCAAAACAATAGTGTGTTTGCTCTAATATTTACATTACAGATGCTACGCAGCATCACTAAAGGTAGACGGAGAGGTAAAAATCTGAACAAAGGCTGAAGTGGAAAGACTTTCTGCTATTATAAATTTGGCCTTTAAGGACCTGCCTCTTGGAGTGTCTAAAGAAAAGTTACAGCAGTCCTTTGAACATAGCTTATACATCAGCACAGCTGTCATCTGCAGTCGTAAAGTCTCCTCTCTGATTAGCTCACATTTTTTGTGTCCTGTGGTGTCGTTGGCAGCGATGGAGCCGTGGATCTTCAGGTTCAAGGCAGAAGGCACGGTGGATTACTCACAGCTGACCTTCGACCCTGGCCAGAACGAACTGATCGTCGGTGCCAGGTAAACCCATATCTGTGTTTTTCGCTGTTTTTTCTTTGACTTTTGTCTCTCTGTCTTCCCTCCTGTCTCTTTCTGTTATTGTCTGTTCTGTTATTGTAATGTCTTTCATTCCCCTTCTTTTAAGCGTTTGTTGGTGCATTGCATGAGTAATGATCACTTTCTCTATAGATGTCTTCAAAAGCCAAAGAAAAATGACAGGGTGGGGGGGGG
>NC_048428.1:11545186-11587813 GCF_013103735.1 Etheostoma cragini | reverse complement strand
ATGCTTACATTCACACTGTGTCAGTCTGGCTGATTCCAGATGAAGTGCGCTCGGCACTTCTCTTAATGGCTCACTTGTCAATAGACAGAAACACTCCCCACAACATGAACAAGAGATAAGAAAGCAGCCAGCAGGAAGATGAGCAGCAAAACAAAGTGAGCCCAGGGATTACTACTAATGCACCCCAGGAACTTGGATGGAAAAGGCTAATCAGAGAGCAAAGGTCATAGCGGCCAGTGGATTCTCACTGAAACTGCTGGCAAAACTGTGATAATATAATATATATAAAATATATATTTTTTATTTATCATTTATTTTTAGGTACAACTCAGACAATTCTATCAACACATTGTATTTGGAGCACTCCAAAAAAATCTGATATAAGATTTAGTTCAATTCTCTGTTTCAACTTGACAACTGTGTAGTGTCTAACTGTTAAAGGCGTTGTGACTGGATGGATGGCTGCAGGCTGGCTTCAAAGAATGAGTGATAATGGAAGGAAAGAGGGATCGATGCAAATATCAATACAGTAAAATGGGGCCATGGCCACACTGAGACCTGGCTGATAGCCACTCTTCAGGAGAGTGATAGATCTCAGTGAAAGTGTTTGTATGTGTATGTGTGTGCAAGAATGTGTGTGAACAATAAACATGCTTGAAGATTTGAGCTCCAAAATAAGCTACTTTATGAAAAAACAATGCTTGCTCTTTAAAAATGATTGCTGATATGAAATATAAAAACCCATAAGGGGTTATTGTTGAAACTATTGCAGTTGGTTCTCTGCCTGCAAAGTAGTTTTTAAGCAACTCGGGTCGATCTTTATAAGGAGTTTTTGTTGTGAAATTTAACTAAACTCAACAAATGTTTAAGACAATTTTCTGGAACTAAAATGACAAAATATGGATAATACAGAAGTCTCAAAGAGGATAAGGAATCACAATAAATGATGCCTTTAGTCCTAATTGTCAGCTTTCATTTGATCTAGATTGATATTCAAAGAATAGAATATTCCTCTTGAGGCAAGAAGAACCCAGAGTTTCTTTCAAAGTTGAACATGCCAATTAAACAGTTGAGTTGGTGCTGTGCAAATTTGAAATGCTTCAAGCAAAGCAGGATAGGCTCGTATTGGAGTGAGGTCTCACTTCTGAGTGGGGAAAAGTTTAGATGCTTTAGATTCAACCGTTTGAAACGGAAACTCCTTCGGTTTTACATATTTGAGTCGGTTTACAGGTCTTACGGAGTAGGTTACTACTGCTTATGTGAAAGTTGTCGAGTTGTATCGTGGGTAATGGAGTAGCCAGGTTTTTGACAAGGAAGAAGAATATGTGGAATAAAAATAGAGACAATATCTCTTCTTCTGCTGTACCAATTGTGATCTTTTTTAAACTGCCCATCATGACTTTGACAATGTTATAGAAGTGCACTTCTAAGTAGGTGGGAAAAAAACTCTTTTGTAGGAAGTGTGTAGTCATCCTCTGGATCTTTTTTACCTCTGATTTGGTATTTTTAAGCAGTTTAAGTCTGTATGTAAATGTGGCACTATGGCTAGAGGGGGTGAAGATGAAAGAACTAAAGAGAGAACACAAATAAAAACTGTACAGAGCTTTGGCCACAGTTTTCGAGAAAGAAAATGGCTTCATTAGCTCGAAAACTTCTTCTCTTCTCTTTTTATTACAGAAATCACCTCTTCAGACTCAATCTGGAAGACCTTACACTGATCCAGGTGAGTGCTTATTCTGTCTGGGCTGTCTTTCTGACTCACCCGCTGTTCTGAGTGAATATGTCTGCTCTTGCAGTCATGCTGGCACACGCATTCAGCGCGCCGCTTGCCTCCTCCAACTAACGCCATGCTATAGTTGTAGCGTGCTGCCAGCTCCCACAACTTAAAGCTGTTACATTAAAATGGTTTAGCATTTCACATGTCACAACAACTTCCCATCCGGTGGAGTGACAAGTGGGTTTGGTTAAAAGCGCTGTGAGTCTACACGCAGAGGCAAAGAAAGAGTGATGTTATAAATTGTAGACAGCATAAATAACCTGCTTGTTTAAATCCAATTTGAAACTGTGTATGACATACTACTCTGCTGCTGTACTTTTCCACATTTTGTAGGGTATAAACATGGAGTCCAATTGCTTTTAAAACAATTCTAACATTTTGGTTTAACCTTCCTGTTCCTAAATCATATGATCTGAAATATTAAACAGAAATTAAAGAATGCCAACTTCAGGACTAGAGTTCTGTTGATGGTGATGTGTTGTACATTTGCACAAAACCTGCATACAAGAATCTTCAAGGTAGCAATTAGACTTTAATTTCCCTTCTCCCACATGTAATCATTCTAATATTTCTTTGCATCCTCTCATTTTTCTTTCTTTTATTACACTTGTATGAGCGCCCCCCCCCCCCCCCCCCCCCCCCACACCCGTGGAGCTAAGTGTTTTGTGACCCATTGAGTTACCATACAAACATTGACACATTGAAGTGGTTTATTTCTAGGAGGTAGCAGCAAGGCTTCTTTGATGGTTTGACAACTCTCGATGTTTGTCACTTACACCATGGAAAACCAGAGGAGAGGATGAGGAGAGAAAGAGAAACAGTGGAGCAAGAATGGCTGGATGGAAGAAAAGGGAGACTGGAAGCAGCGCTGTTGATTTAAATCCGCCTGGAAAGGGAAAATGAGAAAAACGGTTGGACAAAATGAGAGGCAAGACTGCATTTGTTGGATGGGAAGGAGTGGAGGGCAGCACACACAAAGGAATGAGAGCGCAGTGAGACAGCCCACTGATAGAGGAAAGAAACCCCCCACAGAGAGAGACGAGGTTTCATGCAGAGCTGGTCTTTTGTTGCCTCTCACTGGGACACAGATGCTTTTTAAACATGCTCTGTGTCATTCACACACCCAATCATCCCTCCTTCTTTATTTCATCCTGTGCTCCTCTGGCACTGCAGAATTGGCCAGGAGATTCCAGCGACCCAATCAACCCCCTATCTCCAAGACATCTTCTCTAAAGAGAATGGGACTTGGTACGGCCTGGCGCCAATTCAAGATGACCTGTGCACTAGTGCCTGCTTTGCATTTGATTGGACCAGGGCTGTAGAGTCAAGGGGAAGTCTAAGTTCAACTGCTGAGGTGCTATTCTTCTATTCACCTCCCACTGCAATCTTTTTCTCTCCTGCCTTCATGTTCACCCTGGGAGTAAAACGGGAGATTAATTGCACAGAGACTCTGTGGCTCAGTATACATATTTGTCACCCTTATTGTTGTTGGATATGAAAAACTTGATCCTTTTTGGCATCATTGCTCCACTCACCTCACATGCATTGCCAATTGTTCAAATAGATGTACAAGGAAATACGCTGCTGAGAGTGTCAGAGCGAGCAAAAGGAAGTTTGAGCACTAACAGTCGTTATTAGCTCAGTGGGTTTTATTTCGGTTGCACTGCTGTTCAAAATAGTTGCAGGGGGTTCTTTTTTCCCCTTTTTTTTCTTTCCTGCAATAGGAATATAAGCTAAAAGCTACACCTACGCTTGTCTTTGTGAGTTCACCCCATCCCCGTGTATCAGCCATATCAGATAATGCCCAGTGGCAGTGATTTGTTCTTGCATGGCTGGCAGCGCTAAGAGGGAGGCTGTGTATGGGTTGACAGAGGAAAAGGCTTAGAGCAGGTGTAATACAAAGAGCCTATAATACGCTAAAGAGGTGGATATAATTACCATATGATCGATGACAGGCTGATCTCATCTTGTATGTGCATGCATGAAACATTTATGAAAACAACAGCCATGGCTTTTGGTTCATGAAGGCAAAATGAATCCCTCCCTCTTTTCCTGTCCTTGTTTGCTGTATGATGAGTTGTTTTCAAGCTTTGTGCAAGGCGAAAAATAAACTATAAGTAGTTGGTAGTCTTACCATTGTATGTTGTAGGGTTTAAAGAATAATGACGTTTAGGGTGGTAGCTAAACCCTGCTGGTCTAACCCGCTCTATTGCACATATCGAGTTGAGACTCTTGAGATCGATAAAACCTGAGCCCAGCAGCCATAATCTCCTTAGTAAATGTCCTCCTCGCTTGGAGGTAATAACAAATAGAACATCAGAAGTTGGAAAGAGAGGGGACCTTTGTTAAAAGAGCTGATGTCAAGCCATCCGAGAACTTCTGCTTTCATTGCCCATTTTGAGGCCCCTTCCCGTATTTGCTCTTCAGTGAGTCCTGGGAGTAGAAAGGCTTCGGTCACTAATGAAAGATGTACAGGTTTGGCTGAGGAACTGTTTACACGACAGACACTTTCACAATCATAAAGAGAAAATCTTCCACATTACATGAGCTTTCTAGCCTGTTCTCTGACTGAATGGCAATCATGGGCTGAAGTGGGAGGAGTCAGGACTTGAAACATGAGCCAGCCCTCTCTATGGCCTTAATTGGAGTTAATATTTCTTTCCGCAGTGTGTCTTGACAGCCTGTAAGGCCTTTTTCTCCCTCTCAACCTCTACCCTCATCCTCACTGATTTGGAAAACACTGTCAAGAACAAAAGGTGAATACTTTTCTCCTTGCTCCACTTTCAAACTTGTGCAACTGAAGTGAAAAAAGAAGACAAGGACTTAACTCTGCAGCATGCACAAGTAACGTTTCGAGCAACCGCAGCAAAAATAATTTGCTATAAAAAAAGCAGCCACAAAGCGCAATATCATCCCTCTATCTACAGGTGAATTCCACTTTATATCTCACATCTGTTCAGTATTGTACTACTTTCCCCTCTGACCATCATTCAACTCCCTGATCTTATCTGCTGCCAACAATGGGGAAGCGAATCAACGCTCGGATCGTCATTATCCACTGTCCATGGCCCAATGCAGAGGGGACAAACATTGATGAATCGGCCCTTCTGCATTTGCATTTTGTTAAATTTCCCATTGTCCTGCCAGGGCAGATGAATGGCCAAACCGGCTGGATGTACCGCTCAGCCTTGTTTTTTGTCTGCCCATGGGCTTCCCAAATTAATGTCCTTTGACATACTTAAATACCCTAAAGAAGTGATCCCCCCCACCCCACCAACCCGTTTTTAGCTGTGTCTTTACCCTTGCACACCTTGTCTGAAAACAGGCTGCACTCATTCAAGCTGGTCTTTTAGACTCAAAGTGTCTGATTTGCAGGCACAACAAGGGCTTGTTGAATTCACAATATCCTAAGCAAAGATGCTGATAAAAGAAGAAATTGCAAGGAAAAAAAACCTGTAAGAATCAAATCTTAGCATGCTGTTAACATCCTAAATCAAAACAGGATGCAGACATTGGGGCCGCGTTTGAACAAAAACATTGTGGCACAGCATTAGTCGATAAGCACTGGGATGAGGAGGATCAGTGGCATTATTCACCATTCGATATAGCGCCAGAGGAGGAGAAAAAGAGTGGATATTCAAGAGTGGATATTCACTCCAGCCTCTCTCTCTCACGAAAACACTATCCATAACAGCTCCCGCTGGCAACAGTCACTACTTGGTCTTAAGATGTATATTGTGCCTCCATTTTTCTTCACTTCCCGTTGTATTGTTTTGTCGTGAAGAAGGAAAGGGTACTCCGATGAAAACAAAAGGCTCTCTTCAGTCACACATGTTGTATTTCATGGGCATGCCTCTTGCAATTACACTTTGTCAGACACACAATTAGCCCTGCTAATCAGTAGTTTACAGAAACTGTCTTCCATAACTCTGGAAGCATTGCAAATTCAATTACTAGGACCCACTAACTCGGCCATTTACATGCATAGAGTGAAACGCATCAGTGGGATTGGAAATGCAAATACCAGCACGTTCAGTGATATCACTACAACAATGACCCATCTGTTTATGCTGTTGTGATGATGTACTGTATGTAGTGACTCAGAACTATACACTCGCTGAGACGTAGTCCCGCTTTGCCAGACCTTGCTTTACAGCGCTGCGGTGGAGGGTCTCGCTAGTCCACACAGCATTCGGGGATGGGAGAAAAACATACTGTCGTTTATTGGCATTTCTTTAAACCAATCCCAATGGTCTTGGGCGGTGCTAAGCTCCACACAGAGGTACCGTGCCTCCACAAAATAGCTTCTGAAAGGAATATGTTGGAATTTGGTCGCGCAACAGAAAATTCCGATTGTCTAGCTAGCTGTCTGGATTTACCCTGCAGAGATCTGAGGAGCAATTAACCTTAGTCTTCATTAATCGAGCGAAGTTTAAAATTCCAACACAAAAGAAGTTAAAGGAAACGGACATTGACTGAAAAGACATCCATCTGGCAGAATTTTCAGCAGCACCTGAGCGATCCTTGAAGTGGAACGTCGTGGATATAGACTGGCTGGGATGTGGCATACAGACCAATTTTATGTGTAAATCTTTCAGCAGCTTACATCAGAGGACATCAGTCTGAATAAAAATATTGTGTCAGCAGCACATCAAAAGGCAATATCAGCTATTCATAAGACAGATTAGATTTCCCCAGCAGGATTTGTCCAGCTCTCACTCTCAACCCACCGTCCCCTCATAATGAGACACAGCCAGTCATTTCATAGAGCTAGACAGCTGTCAGCAGCGAGTGTGTTCTCTGGACCCTCTTTATGCAAAATTTATTCAGTATCATGTCTGCAAACAGAGCTGTTTTGGAATTCAGCTCCTCACTCTCTCCTCAGTCTCACTGACTACTTCACTCTGCCCACACTGTCTCCCTTGTTCTGGCTGACTCCTAAGTTGGACTCTGTTTTCTCTTTGTTTGTTTTTTTCCGTTTGTCCCTTATTTTCCTTTTTCTGTCATCTCCACTGTTTCTGTCTATCTCCCTCCCTGCCCACTCTCTCCCTTGGTATCTGTCCTGAACCCACCTCGAAGTGACAATAGACCCTCAGTGTGAGGACGGACCAAAGGCCTAGGCACAATGGTTCATCTCTGAGGATTGCACCAATTACAGGGGACAGAGGAGAGGGCGGACACAGGGAACATAACATCTTAGGATTGTTTTTTTCTTCAGCTTCCCTGAAGCAACAAATGACTGCTACAGACTGTGCCAAATTTGCTCTACCTTTCTCTAAATGTCTGCATCCTAATCACTTATTTAGCTAGAACGATTATTTTGGTTGGTTGCAACTAGGGTCTTGCTTTTATAGTTTTGGCTAGCATACCTTTTGGTAATAAAAAGACTGTACTCACCGAGTCACTGCTGAGATCTGTCAGGGTGGCAATACTTTCAAAAAGAAGTACAACACAGAAAGCAAGAGGAAGCATGAGCAATCAAACTACTACTTTCCAAAATGGCAGCCTCTTCATTCAAAGTTGCTCAACACATAGAAAAGCCTACAATTTCTAGGTGGTATTCCCCATTTTTATAGCAGTGTCACTGAGCCAACTGACTTCCTGTTGGCTTCTGTATTCTTCTCTTGATACACGATACATGATGGCACAAAATGTTTAACTGATCCCATAGAACTGGCTGTTTCTAGGTTTACCAAGTTATTTAGGGATGTCTGTGATGCTCATAATTCCATATAGCTTATTGGTTTGCATTGGAAAATGCGTTTATTTCTGCCTGCTTGCACCTGCAAAACCAGGTGTAGCCACAACACAGACATTGCTTTCGTGCTATGCTATATTCCCGCAATAGAGAAAGCTGCCTTTTCCAGACCACAGTCCTGGGACTGCATTTTTACAGGTTAGGGTTAGGTTAACAGTGAGGTTAGAGTTAGTATACCAGCAGTCTTTCATCTATCCAAAAACTAGGTTCCTAGAAATGTGGTCCTGAAACTGCAGCTTCCTCTACTGCAACAACATGCTACTCTGTTCTTGGGGCTTGCAGTTAACAGACTGATTTCCTGGTTTAACGTTGATCTGCTGTACTTATCATAGTTGTACTTTCAATGAGGGAAGAGAATCTGGATACATTTTGGGCTGATAATATAATTGTCCATGTTTTCTGCCATTGTAGTGATCTCAGTTGGTCCCAAATCTTTCCCATTTATATAATTTGTGGAGTACAATGTTATCATACCCAATGAAAATGATACAAATAAATAGCTGTAATAAACCATAACTATCCTTTAACATCTGCATATTGCTTTTCTTTTTACAATACCCAACGATTGCTTTTCTCCAGAGATGATTACAGACATGATGGATATTTATTTTTCTTATGGGCAAATTCACCACCATGCTCAGCTCCATTAATTTAATCTGCACCCTCTCTTATTCTTTCGTCTTCTTTGTTTCCCCTATAAGTCTCCATTTTGATTTCTTCTAGGTGACAAAAGCGCAGAAAGCAGTCTTTGTAAAGCAGCTTCCTCTGATAAAGCCTAGAAGTATTACTTAACAACAGTGCATTCCAGACATGTTTCAGTTGAAGACACATAAATCTTAGGAGCACAGTGGCTGAACAAAAGCATGGTAATGAGCTTTTAATGTTTTTTAATAACGCTGGCACTTGCCATTGCATGGCTGGCATTCTGTTCTTTACTCTGGGCCATTTGAGGCAGGGCAGGCAGAAATGCGTGGCTTTAGTGGTCAATGATGCCAGCATATCCCCCCTCTTATATCCCCCTGCCTCTTTTAGCATCATAAAGTTGATGTTAAAGATGTAATGAGGAATATACACTACTCTGAAAATCTGCTTTAAACTATTTCAGATGATGATAAATCATGTAATCACCCTGTAATGATAAAAGCAACCAATTTGCTCCCATTAATGTGATCTCAAGTTGTGATTTTGCATTGTATTATGATTGATTGTTACCCTGAACATGAGTGGGTAAGGTTTCGGGCCATTAACAGACTTTCTCCCCCCCCACTCCCCTGCGATTAGTGAAAGCACTTTTCTGTGCCTACATTTAATTCAGTTGGGACAGGCTGTGGTGCTGTGTGTGCAGGCTGTGCTGCATGTGCTGATGTGTGTGGTTCGTGGTGGCTGGACAGACCCAGAATAGCCAGCTTTGGGTAGGAATGTGAACTGACACACGCACACACGAACACAACCACACAGAGACAGAGAAGCCAGCTCACGTTAATACTCCATATTTCATCCTCCCTGAATAGGACCCCATTCCCTGAGCTCTCTCTACGCTCCTTCCTGTTACTGCCTATGTGTGCATGAACGTTTGAGTGTGCACATACGGGTGTTTCTTCGCCTCCAAAAGCAAAGACCTTGTCATAAAACACACAGAGGAAACTCCCAGAGCCTCCTCAAATAGGAAATAAAAGAAGTTGTCTGAGAAGTGCAGAGGGGGTCTCAGCTTTCGTTTTCCCTCTTGTCCAGCATTAAAATCATCCTGAATCATCCTCAAGGTGAAATCTAATATTCTCTTTCAGTTAGCGATATTTACCGTATTCCCTCAGAGAGTGAACTCTTGTGTGTCTGGCCACTAGCCAGGTTATGAATGAGGAAAACTTGTCTTTTTGGCCACAAAAAGAAGTTGAAAGTTTTACTTTTGGAGACTTTTCGTGACTTGGCGTTAAGCGTAATATTGTGCGAGCCAATTTTTCTGTTAAATATTCCTGTAACTGCCTAGTGGCAGTGACGACTAATTCTGCCTGTCACGAGCGTGAGTGTCTTAGTGGCCCAGAGCTGTCCTGAGGCCAACACTCATTTCATGAATAGAGAACTTGTATCAATGAAAAAGCCCCCCCCCCCAGAGGTCATGTTGAAATTAAACGGTAGAAATTGGAGCACGCTGGTGTCTTCACCCTCGGAGGAGACGAGTCAAGGTTTTATCTCCTTATTCCTCTCCCTCCAAAATGTAAAAAGCGTCTCACTGTTTCTTCCTCAAATGTAAATCACATTGACATCCTACTCTAGGGACTTGTGTGTTACATCTTAAAGATACCTCCTTTTTCCTCCCACATAAATCAAATCGGGCAGCTCTGCACAAACATGTCACTTGTTTCTTGGGGTCTCCGCTTGGAATGGACATTAATTGGATTTGAATTGGATTCTGCGTTTGTATTTAATATGGCTTATAAACTTGAGTATACTGTAAGTGTGTATGTGCAAGTGTCTATGTCCTGTATTGAGTGTACATTGAAGATGTAATGGCAGATTCATTTGCTGTTCGTTTCTGTTTTAATCCATTCCTCCCACTCAAGTCAAAGAAAAATCAGCACACAGAAATGAGTGCTTCAGCCAGCATATCTAACTCATCACAGTATGGTTTATATTATATTTGTGACTATGTGCTCATGTCTTCTCTGGCATTTTTATTGTCCCTGCTATCTCAGACAAAGTCACCAGACATCACTGACTTTAAAAAGGTTGAAATTCAGCCAGAGTTGACAGCCAGTCATTGTTTTGATATGGTTCCCTGAGAGGTCTTCAGAGTGGTTCATGGCGACATGGCGCCAAAAAATTTCTGATTGTTGCTTCTTTTTGAGCCTCATGATTCTTTTCTCTCTTTCCACAGGAGGCTGAGTGGCACTGCGATGAGTTCACCAAGGGAGCCTGCTTCAGCCGTGGAAAGTCTGAGGTAAGTTTAAGTGATGCCTGAGCATTTCAAATGTCACAGTGTTATGTTGCTTTGTCAGACACTTATTGAGAAAAACAAGTTAAAAAAAATATGTTGTCTTCAGTAAAAGGTGCACTTCATGAATTAGGTTCACGGTTGCTATTTTGAAGCTAACTGAACATACTGGTTTTCATTGAGACATTTAAAGGTGCATTCCAGCAATTTAGTATCCCTTTAGATTTTGGGGTTTGTGAGGGACAAAAAGCCTAGAACTTACACTTCCCATAATGCAACTCAATAACTCTTTGTTTTGTTGAGTCCCTCTACAACTGGCAAATGTTAACATATTTCAAACTCTGCACCCTGTTTGTGATGCAAGATTCAGACATGTTGCGGCTCTATGAGGCTGCACAGCAGTGCCATGAGCTAAATGTCAAAATTAGCATGCTAACGTGCTCACAATGGCAGTGCCCACAAGCTGATATTTAGGTATAAGTTTTACAATGTTCAGAGATGGCTGCACTAAGCAGCAAGGAAGATGAGAATGTTATAGGTTTTGAAGGTATTTGGTCATAAACCAAAGTATTGGGAAACATAATATCTTCAAAGGAGTCAGGGGATTGACCAACCCAGCCAACAACATTGCCATTCCTCTAGCCATACATGACCAAAAGTATAATCTCCAAGCCAAACCCACATTTCGTAACCATGATCATCCGGGTTGTAGCACAAAATTCTGGTCCCTGTATAAGGCATTTATTCTGGGCCCCTCCCTGCATCCACAGCTATTCCTTATTTTCCTATTCAGCTGTTCATCTTTTTTGGCCCTCCTCACATGAGGGCCCTGGGGACTCAGTCCCCTTTTTTACCCCCAGTCCGACGCCCCTGATAATGACATCATAAGGGTTGTTTTCTCAGATTGGATGAAGCTCCCTCCAGAGCCCGGAAAGACACCTAATAAATTGATATTGATGTGTAAAAGTTCCCTTTTAACAACAGTAAAAACTACTAATTTAAAAAGAAACCTCCACCACTGCTGAACACCTTTCTAAATTGCAAAGCTGCAGGCTTTAAAACCATGAAACATATTGAAGCTGTAAAGCAACATGGATCTATTCAGCTGGCATTTCAACAGTTCAGCTCAGTGGGAATCCCTTCTTTGTACATGTAAGTGTCCTCAAAATAGATATAAATCAACTTGTAAAGTCAAAAGCTTTCACAACAACAGCCAAACTCTTATTTATAGGCCTTGCATAAAGGGAGTTCCTATTGGTTTTTTTGTACGTTAATTTTATGGAGAAGTGCATGTTTTTGTATGCGGTTAGAAGGCATACCCCTGTCCCGGTTTAGAGCTGAACTTGACTTGTAGGTAAACTACCCAGCCCTGATCCCTGTGTGTGTGTGTGTGTGTGTGTGTGTGTGTGTGTGTGTGTGTGTGGTTTCTTCACTACCTTGTTTGTGTGTACCAGTGTGTATTTATCCTCCGGTGAAAGGGGGTTAGGAACCCATAATAGGCATGCACGGGCTGGCCAGCACAAGATAGCTGTTGTGAATTACAGAGCAAAGCCACCTCAGTCCTTGAGAGTCACTGTTGTTTCCCAATTGTTTTGCTCAATGTTCCCTTCGGAGGATCAGCTGATGTGATGTACACTAGAAATAGCATTAAAAGACTTCCTTCTCCGGCAGTTGACAGGGCTTTCGATAGTTTATTACCTAGCTCAGCGCGCAGCAATATACCATCGCTTAAGCTATTACACAGATACCGTGCCTGTGCCTTGAGTGAATTTAAAAGTGATTGTATTTTTTTCTTCTTAATGCACGCGTCCGCTCTTCTCTTGTATATTTGATTTATTTCAACCGGGAGAAGAAAGAAGAGTTGAATTGACTTGACAGGACTTGATTGCTGCCTCTGCTTTGTTTTATAATGCGAAAGCCAAGCATAACAGCCTCTGTATTACAGTACAGACGTGGAACATTTGTCAGGAAGTTTTTTGGAAACAAGTCAGGACGGTTAGGCCGGACAAATATTAAATAAGCTGTTATTTACTGTAGAAACAAACAGCAGAGAAGAATTGAATTATGCAGACACCACACAACCCACTCCTGCATCCATGCTCACACATACTCAAGCATACAATTCACAACAAGCTGCACAATCACCGAAGATATATAGGCACACATAACAAGTTTTACTACACTCTATTTTGAACAGGCACACATATGAACACATACACACATACTTTGGCTGTGCTTAGCACCAGGAAACGAGTTGTTTTATGAGTCAACCTTCATGTTGATAGGGGAAAATAAAAGCCCTTACTCCCTCCATCTCTCCTACGGTGCCCTCCACTCTTAAATCAGACCCTTGAGAGGGTGCCGGTGGGGTTTGGGGGTGGTGCCCTAGGCACATTAAGTGTCTAAGACACTAGCAGATTTACAAGGTTTTAAATTTCTACGAGGGTCCCAATCCAGCCATGGCCCCTTTTTAGATGGAGGGGACCCTTTGAGTTTACGACCTTGTCCTAGGACAAAAGCAAATGCCACTCTCTGTCAAGAATACTGACTGCTGCTGTTTTGTTGATGGAAGTCCCCAGTAAACCGGTATGAAAGCCCTAAGGCGATGTCAAGAGTTCATGACGTTCAGCTGCAATCAATCATTCAATCAATCATTTGCCTTGTCTGTCCCGCTTGTTTTGTTGCACACTTTTAACCAAATGATGAGCGGTTTGCTAGAAATGCAGGCAAAAACCTCAAGAGGAGCAAGTCAAGAAGGAGTAGTGAACCTGTACTTCACTATAATTGATAGAGAAAGGGGTTTTAATTGATTAATGTAGAGCAGCCTAAAAAAAACATGCTTTAATGGCGCATAAGAGGGGCTACACTTTTATTTCACTATTTGACAAGTCAACAAAGCCAAGGCAATTTCCTAAACTAATCCTGAGTGTTCCTCTCCCATGTCTGTTGCATTTATCTGTTCTCCACCTCAGTCAGATCCTTCTACAGGTCTGGTCCCTGTTAAATTAAGATGTGACAGGGCTAGGCCGTGTGGACATTAGCCTTGATTCCACTCTGTCAAGCTTGGCCACGTTTTAGAGTAGCCCTCCTGCGGTTGCAGGCGTTTGTCTCATTTATTGGTTTAAAGTGTAATTTTGTCTCTCTGCCTAATGCTGCTGTTGTCAATGTAAAGTTAACGGCGCTGCTGTTTGCTGGTGTGTTTCCACAGGAGGAGTGCCAAAACTACATCAGGGTTCTGTTGGTGAATGGGAACAGGTTGTTCACCTGTGGAACCAACGCCTTCACCCCCATCTGCACCAACAGAACGGTACGAACATCACAGTTTTTGCTACTTTTGGTTAACCAGGCTAATTATTTGTAACCATATTATGGCTTCTGATTCTATTCAAATTGGCATTTAAACCCCTTGTCCGATCCAAGTAAAGTCAGCAAGTCATTTTGCATATGAATGTTGGGGACTGCCACACACCAGAGACAAAGGTTGAGCTAGCACTACCGCTAGTAAGATAATCTGCTAGCATGTTAGCTGCTGGCCTAGGAAGCAATAATCACAATGCAATCTTTTATAAACAATACTGACTGTTGATTTAACTGTTTTATTTGTCATGTCAAAATAAATTTGGAATTTGTCATTTTTGTGCTATTTCTTGCTATTTCTTCTTTATTAGCTAAATGTTTTCCAACCCAACTCTGAACAGGGTTGGTTGATTAAACACCAAAGTAAGACTGTTATTACACATGCTTCCAATTACAACTGAAAAGGCTGATCCATGAGCAAATGCAGCCTTTCTCTCTTTGGTACACACACAGGTTTTGCCCATACAGCCTTACTTGGTGTGGTATGACCAGTAGCTAATGTTAGCTAATGTCAGCTAGAAAGATATTCATGCAGAACATTTGTTATTTTACTGACTTGAATACTCTTCTATATTTGTGCTACAGTACAATGCAAAAACACTACAAAATTCACTAGATCCTGTAATCCCATGAATATGCATCAGTTGTGGCCAAAATGGTTGCTGTTTTGCAAAATTGTGTTGCTTTAAAGAATTTAAGGTAAAATGTTGAGATAGAATTGTAGAAAGGTTTTAAAAACTAAATAGAATTGAAAAAGAAACCGCTATAAGGTAAAACCAAGTCCATCCTGGCTCATTCTCCTGTCTTTGTCAGTGAAGTAGCCTCACTAGTAACTCACTTTTTGCACTTTACAGTCGCTCGGGAGTCTCCCATCCATGTTGCAGTGCAGAATGGAAGTTGACAGCAGTCATAGTTGCTCAGTTCTTTTTCCTTTCCTGTAATGTGTGTCACATTTGTTTGTCAGTACTTACTGAAAATCTATAAAGGAACACCTATTACCCCAGGAGCACATCTTCATAAGTCATTCTCCTTCAATAACTTTGCAAATATAAATTGAAGGGTTATTGATCACACTAACAATGTCAACAGGAAAGGCCAAGGTTGATTAACACATTTAATCAAATGTGATGGAGTCGTGATCCTAATATCACAGGATTTACTGTATGAGCTTGTGTGGCTGTTCTCGCCTCCTCTGTTGTGCAGTCATGGATGTAGACCAATTATGAGATGAATCCTATTAAGCTTGGTTATTTAAGAAGTTGTCTTTCCTCAAACTTGTTAAACGGCGTAATCAAAATATTGCCTTAAGCTCATTACTCCCAATAAGTATTGTAGACGCAAGTAAATATGTCTCTGTCTCATCTGTGCTGCTTTGCCCTTCTTCATGATTCATTGGTAATTAGCTTTTATTCTTTGAATCATGTCTTTTCTTCTTTTGTAGGCTATTTGACTTAGTGCGGACAGTGTACCCATCTCTCTGTAATGATTCATTCTCTTAATCCCATGTTTTAATGTGATGTTTAGTCCGACTTTTCAGTTTAGATTTCAGCAGGCTTTTGGACAGTGAGGCCAACACAAGATTAGATTTTTGTCTGTATACCACCAGTTTGCTACCCCTCATTTTTATTACAGCAGCGTACGGTGCTAATAACCGTGTTTCTCGGTAACTGAAGTGTCTTTTTTTGTGCAATATTGTTACTGAAAAATGCCCACTAAAGTTAAGTATAGACCAACATTTAAAATGTCAGCCTATTGTGCTTGCCTCCAACCATATCAAATACTTGTGTCTCCTTATGTGGGATTTCAGAGGAGAAGGCGACAGGAGTTTACTATTATGATGACATTTGTTTTGGTCCAAAAGCACTGCACCCAAAGGTCACAGGCTCATAATGACTGTTTGCTGCTGTGAAAATACATATAGTTGAAATGTCATGACATTATTATAGCAGTATTTCATCAGGCGCTGTCATATTTACGCACTGAACATTCGTTAATGTGAAACACTGGTCGGGCACAGAGTAACAGCAATGGAATCACACTCCGACAGATTTACTATCAGCCGTGATGGATGAACAGAGAAGGGGCAGAATATTCTATTTGTTTAATAAGTGCTCAGAGGTTATAGATGAAACAGCCATTAATTTCTTAGACTTTTACCCATTCTGCCACTGATGATGGGGATAATGACAAAAGCAGCAAGACGATGTCTAACTAAAAACAAATTAAGAAAAAGGAGCACATTCTTGCTTATAGTAGAAAGAAAAAATCATAGCCTACACAAGTTTAAGTCAAATATGACTGTATCTTATCATGTCATCTGGCTTTCCATTATACGTCAGAATAATGACAATACTAAAATGAAGTTTCTGGGTGCCACTTAAAACTGCACTCTTCACAGATTATTTTACTGAAAAATGGTACCAGTGGTAATAAAGGTAATAATTTTACACTTTGGTTTTTGTATAGAACTCACAAACAAGCAGTGATTGCTGAGAATACAAGTGACAGAAGAAGTTGATGACAATAAGATGTTTACATTTGTTTTTTTAAGATTATTTTTTGGGGGTTTTTCCCGTTATTATTGACAGTCCAAAGTCCAAAATCACCCCCATGCATCATCAGATATTAAGGAAACATTCTAAGTTGAAATACTACATTTTCTGACAACAATGCTAATTCCAGTATTTTCTCCTTTTGAAAATGTACGTTCCTTAATGGAATTTCTGTTTGTGTTTTGGCCTGTGTGTTGATATCTATTGCCCAGTTTGACAGTCAGGCTGGGTTGCCAGACATGCTGTACCTGGAAAAACTTAACCCAGTGCTACAGCTGTAACATCAGTACAGCCCTTAGTAAGACAACAAAAAGTTACAGTTTATTGTGACAAGGTTTTCATTCTGATCACACTCACTTGACAACTAGCTGCTAGGATGTCATTTGCATCCACAGTGGCATATCAATGAAAAAAGCTTGTGGCTAGATTTTCTGCCATAGCGGGTAGTTAAAGATTCTCTCAACAGCCACAATAGTGTCTCAGTAGCACCAGACATAGCACACAACTGGCTCTTGCAACAGTGTCTATTCTATGAGCTGTCTCTGTCTAAAAAGTCTTATTAGAGACATTTAATGTCACTTCAGTGTCCAAGTCGCACAGCTGCTGGGAGCTCTATAGAGAAGACTTTCAGTCCACTTCCTCAAAATGCAATGGATGCAGTGTAGTCTATCTAACTGTCACTCGTCCTCTTGTTTTTTCTAAATGACCCAATTGACCCAAAATCAGCCATTCCGGCCCAAAGAATGAGTCCTGTCAATAGCACACTTTCATCTGAGGCCGGCAGAACTCAGACAGGGCTGCTCTGTTTTGTTGTGGTTTGGGTGGAGCAGAGGTGGCAGTAGTTAACAGAACCCTTGATCCAAATCGACCGGCTCCAGAAAATTGGCTGAAGAAGTGGCTCATTTCCCCCAACACATGCGCTGAATGGAGTCTGGCCTCTTGACTGGCAGAGTTGTCCACAGATTATTCAGACCGTAGGTCCTCTGCAACCATGGAGGAGTCATGCATATGAAGACCTGATTGATAGAAAAGTGATTGCAAATAGAATCATTTAAATTATTATTTTTGGATTCAAAAACATGAGATTAGTGCAGTCTTTTTACTTTGTGTCAGACTTTGCCTTAGGAATTTAGATAAACTTGAATGGAAGCACCAACCATGATCTAATCCTCCCATACTGTGTTTACTCTTGAGCCATAAAATATAATTACATCTTGGATTTAAAAAAATGCATTACTCTTTTTGTGGTATTTAAGGCTGAGTCACTGAGCTATGGCCTGTGTGTGTGTGTGTGTGTGTGTGTGTGTGTGTGTGTGTGTGTGTGTGTGTGTGTGTGCGTACACATTTTCTTTTCTTTTTTTAACAAATAGGAACCAGCACAGTGTCAGGGGTAAGCCAGGGTCATGCTATAAAGTATTTTTTTTTAAGTGGGGAGTTGGATTTTGGCCTCTTATTCAAAGGCAGAATACGAGAGAAGACTGCATCTTACAGCAAGCCTCTCTTAAACTCAGAGAGGCTTCTTAGAGATGTGGTATTATAATAGTATAACCAGACAAACAGCTGGCTGTCCCGTTGAATCATCAACCAAACCAAGAAAACACTGCAACCAAGAGTAATTTGGTTGAAGAAGCCTGTTTTAGTAATTGTATTGACATTGGACTTTAGGCAGCTGCTCTGTTTGTGTGATTTATGCTGCTAATGACTCTAAATGGGTTCCCTGATTCTATTTGTAGCTCCTGAAGGTTTTGCTCATATATATATTGTGTTTCGCAGCAGATGTAAACCAAACCAAACATAATGAGATGGGTATTGTTTTTAGTCTGTTCGCATTATTTGCATATCAGCAGGAACAACATTGCCAAACCTCTCTGGTTTGCATTTTAATGGTGCCCTTTGATGCTCTGTCCTATACTTTTTGGCAGTTCTTGTATTTATTTATTAGAAAAAAATGTTATTGTTTTTGTTTCTTAACTCAAGGGATCCTCCTGTTACTAACAATCAAAATCCTTTTTTCTTGGTACGATCTGGGCCACATCGGCGTCCCGTCAATGCCTATTCTTCCTCTTTCCAGTATAAACTTTCTTTTTCTTACGCCACCTAATTCATCCTCTTCATTTTCTGTGTTGTAGCTGACAAATTTGACAGAGATCCACGATCAGATCAGCGGGATGGCTCGGTGTCCCTACAACCCCCTCCACAACTCCACCGCCCTCATCACCTCCAGCGGGGAGCTTTATGCTGCCACAGCCATGGACTTCTCTGGGCGAGACCCCGCCATCTACCGCAGCCTGGGTGGCCTGCCACCGCTGCGCACTGCCCAGTACAACTCCAAGTGGCTGAACGGTAGGGGAGTGACCAAGTTTAGAGTCCAGATATAGATAGGGATGTTACTGTATGTAAATGCATGTAAAAAAAAAAAAATTAAATAGAAAGAAACACAATGAAGGAGAAAATTGTCTTTTTGCTTTCCCCTGTCACAGCTATTAAACATCAACACTGCAGCTTTTGGAGGTTCAGTATTTTGCTCAAAGATACTTAAGCATGGCAGATGCTTGACTTAACTAACATGGGAATAGGAATCTGTCTCTGCTGAATGAAGGGTTGTCCTCTGCCTCAAATCCCCACTGTGTGAGCCAAAGAGTGTAGCCAATGTAGCCGGAAAACAGGATCCTCTCTTTATAATTGTCATTTTGCATTTCATCAGTAAAAACACTTAAGTTACCAAGCAACTAAAAAATCTTTATTCATCTCACCCTTTATTTGAGGAGCATGAAATGGTTCAGTCGTCCAAAATCAATGTCTCTTTCCCTGACACCTCAGAGACGCACTTCAAGCACAACGCTCCTCAGTGCACATTGGAGAACTTCAGACAGCTTAAGGTGTCCAGCCTACAGAGGAGCAGGTCAATCAGTATCTTGTCAGCAAGTGACTTTTATCTGATTTCCATTTAAGCTAAATTGAAACAATAAATTAAAAGCTACCACATACAATGCGTTGCAGCAATCTTCTGGGATAAGGTTTATTAACTAATTTTATGGCAGATTGATTTTTGTTCCTCTGTCTCCCCCTGCCCTCCAAAGGTGCAGAGGAGAGGAGGGGTGAAATGAGGATGGTGGGGGACACTTTCATTTAAAGGTGAATTAAATCACTGTCAGCGAGATTAAAGTGTGCAGTTTAGATCCAATAATGTCATACACAAAGATGAACGCCTTGCCTGTTACAGTGTTGTGGAGGTCGCATGTGTCAGATAGGGTGAGAGCTACTACGCTACACCTGTTATGGTCATTTCTCATTCTAACCTTTAGGTTTGGGGAGTGAAAAATGAGTTTTCTTACTACAACACAACGTTATTAATAACATGGCCTGTAGTTATTAATCCTAATCACCTGCTGTTGTGTGGGCCTCATGCTCACGAACACTACAAGTCATCAGTCATAACACATACCCATTCGCTCTCCCACTCACACTTACTCCCACAGCTATATTGGTTTTTTTTCCAGTATTTCTGCTTTCTTTTTCTGCACTTCATCTTTCTCTAAGATCTCTGCATTTCTGTGTCTTCTTAGTCACACTTATTTCCCTCATCTCTTGCCACCTCTCCTTCAACAGAACCAAACTTTGTCTCCTCCTACGATATCGCAAACTTCACCTACTTCTTCTTCCGGGAAAATGCAGTGGAGCATGACTGTGGCCGGACAGTATTTTCCCGCGCAGGGCGTGTATGTAAGAACGACATCGGCGGTCGCTTCCTCCTGGAGGACACATGGACCACCTTCATGAAAGCCAGGCTAAACTGCTCTCGACCGGGGGAAATCCCCTTCAACTACAACGAGCTGCAGGGAACGTTTTACCTGCCTGAGTTGGAGCTGCTCTACGGCATTTTTACTACCAACGTGTGAGTAATATGAGATTTTACAAATGTACAATAAACATTAATTCTTTTTTTACATTCTTATGCATTCCCCCAGCCTGCCTATGGTTTGCCAGTGGCTAGAAATGGCGATAGGTGCAAACCCGAGCCCTGGGTATCCTGCCCCTTTTGAGGTCATATGGGGCAAGGTTACCTCCCCTTTTTCTGCTTTGCCCACCCAGTGAATTTGGCCCACCCATGAGAGAGAGACATCATGGCTTCCAAACGAGCAAAGCCAAAAGCCAAGATTTGTCTCAGCTGTAGCTAGCAAATTAAGCTAAAACTAACGGGAACAAGAGCCCTTTGAAATTTCCATCTACACAGTTTGTGTGTTGATAAATTTCTTTTCTTTTCTCACCCTGAATGATTTTCACAAATTGTTCTCCACTCCCTGAAATAAATATGTAAAATAAAGCATAGTAAGGATTATTATGTGTTATTTTGCATCTTTATTTGCAGTTTCTTTAAACAAAATCAACCCTTTGTAAATAATCAGATTAAGCCAATAACCAAGTTGTTAGAAGTTGTTTTCTACAGTCATTCCAGTTCCACTTATATTCCGCGCATATTTGTCAGTCTGTGTACTTTGCATTGTGAATGATGAACAAAAGTTGATGAACATGCCAAGTAATATCGTCAGATTTTTCTTTCATTTTTGTTTTAAATGCACCCACAGAAGAGCTTCATGTATAATTCACAGTGTGTTCAGCATCACATTGTCAGTTGTGTAAACAAACAAACTGTGATTGTATTAAGTGGCATGTGACCTTTTTGTAGCATGCACACTGAGCATGTACAATTGAGTGATACACGACAGCCATGTTTACATAGTCATGTACATCTTAAATAGAATTTCCAGTAGAAACACTCAAACCTGCTAAAAACAAGATTGCTTCTAGTACTATCTAACATTTGAATCCATTAGAAGAAGCATATCATCACCATTAAAGTGTAAACTGTATGCACATGTGAGATGTAGGAGATGGGATGCATCCATGGATGAAAACTATTATTTTCTATTTTCACAAACACCATCAATTTTTTTCTTCTTTTTGTAACTTTTTCCTTCTCGCACACGTACAGACCATTATTAAAAGCTGAGTAATCTATTCTTTATGGGCAATGCCTTTACATTGCTGAAAAAAAAGTCTTTTGAAGGGTATTGGAAACATTTCCCCCTGCAGGCACAGAGTTTAATGAACAGCCGCATTGGATTATAATTCACATCGCCCTAGTCTCTCAGTTTAAGTTGAGAGTTAATACTCTCATTCTTTACTCTCTCGTCTCAGGGAGGAGACCCGTACTTGTTGAAACTGACAGCTTAAAAAGCCAAAGCTGTATTTCAGCCAAGAAATCTGTACAGTTAATCAGACCGGCCGAACAGCTTAATTGTGTCCTGTTGCTGGATTTATATTCCAATAATGACGATCACTTACGCCTGCATCTGCGTCTGTCTGCCCACTGTTTGATTTGTATTGTTGGCTGAGAGCAATACAAACACACAGAGGTTAGCTTAACAACTAAATCTGAGCAGTTTTCTTCTAGTGGTATAGTGTGCTTTTCTAAATTCCTTTCATCCAAAACTTTCCTTTGTTTCTCCCTCTATCTTCCCTTTCGTCCTCTTACCACCTTTGTTGGGTCTCTCTTCCCTTTATTTCTGTTCCTGACATACAGAAACAGCATTGCTGCCTCAGCGGTGTGTGCCTTCAATCTCAGTGCCATATCACAGGTTTTCAACGGGCCCTTCAAGTACCAGGAGAACTCACGGTCAGCATGGCTGCCCTACCCCAACCCTAACCCCGACTTTCAGGTAACAAAACTACTGTATTGCCCTGGCCATTTATTATATTATTTTTTAATTTTTTAAATCAACAGACAAATATTGTAGAACCATGATTGAGCTTAACATGCTAACATGCTGAAAATGACACGTTTACCAATAAGCACTAAACACAGAGTACAGCTGAGACTGTTAGAAATGGCGTATCAAAGTGCTTGGCAAACACATTATGTTACTCCGATTCCTCCTGAAGGGGACATGAATATCTGTACCAAATGTTATAGCAATCCCTGCCATCCAGTAGATGTCATTTCATGTTTTATATTTCACATCTCAGTTTCCCCTAGAGGAAAAGTCTGCCTCTCTAAAGGCAGACGGATTCATCCTCTGGGGACCATCAATGTCCGTACAAAGAGATTTTTCTGTCTTGACCAATTTTTGGATCGACCAACAGCCCGAAATTGGCATCACTACATTTGTGCTGCGAGCATGGCTAAAAACACGTTCACTAGGGCAGTTTATGGAGTGTGAGCTAATTCTTAATGATCATTTGTTCATGCTTGAGGTCATTTAGTCCCAACACACTGACAACAGAGACAAAAATGTTGTGTGTTTGGGTGCCTGCCTAAGGAAATGTATGCCTGTGATGTGTATGTGTGTTCACACTGATGAGCCTGTCTCAGAATCCCAACAAGCTCTTCACACTCATTAATTTCCTCCCTCTATCAATCATCCCCCTCTCTACTCATGAACGGACACATTACGACCGCTCGTTATAAAATCCAGTGATTTTTTAAATGGCACAATCACTCCTTTAAGATGTTGCATTCTGTGAACTGTAGTCCCTTTCTAATAAACTATCCTTGTTTTGCACAAGTGGCACTTTATGTTTATACTCTGTCCTAAATCTGGGAGGGGCAAACCAAGCAGTGCTTGGACACCTTATTCCGATTTTCTGCGCTACTTGATACTGATGACACGGAGGGAATGTTTTATTAGCCGAAGTTGGCTCTCAGTTGGTTCGGGCTTAGCAAATAAAAAGGGAGCTAATCCACGCACCTCTATATAAGTGGTTGAATTCCCTCTGAGGTCTGGCTGCCAGCGGGTGACACACACCTCACTTCCACACGTTTTCCATCATAGGCCCACAAGGATGTTTTCCGTCAAGCCAGCAGCTGTGTGTGCATTGGCGATGGCTGTTATCGAGAAGTCACACACTTTGTCTACAATGACAAATGTGTGATGCAGAAAATAGTGGATGAAATGTTCATGCAGAAAAAAATGCTGTCTCTGGCAGTTTACTAAGCACAGACACATGGACCTGTAACTAAGATAGTGTTTCACCGCTGTCACACGTTCATATATCTACATGTCGGAAATTCACTTACCTTCAAGAAAACCAATTTTCTCTATCCGGCCAGTGCTGACCACCGATTTATTCTGCTCAACATACTGTTGGTACACAACATAGCGGTTTCAATATACAATACGCTTTTATGAGGCTGTGTTCCTGAAGGATAAACCAGCATCAGTTCTTCCTCTCCATCTGCATCTCTCCACTTCAGCTAAGGCACAATTGCTGCTCCTCACCACTGGCCCGATGCACACTTTATCTAGGTTTAAGTGACATCTTCATCAAGCATTTGTCAATGTTGGAGGTTAAGATTTACGAGCAGAGGATTTATGGCCTGCCTGGGGCTTTTTCGCCCTTTGTGCACACACCTACAGATCCTACCGTAGGGAGACAAGCACCTAAAGCCACCATACACGTACATATCTAATGCACACGTACATATCTAATGCACACAAATACTCCCACAAAAGTAGAGGTTTGTTCTTTGCTGCTAAATAGGAATAATTATCAATGTGAACTCATCACTCAACACATAAACACTGGTCATTGATTGAGAGCTTAATTTTCCATCTGTCTGCAGAGAAAAATCCCCCTATTTATTTGAACCACAGGGATTGATCCGGCTGGATTTTTTTCAGCCTATGAGTCATGTTTATTGGATGTTAGGAGCTAATACCATCTCTTTGTTGGATAGGTTTTCTGTCATAGTGCAACCACGTACTTACTGTACAATCGCAATCATGTCAAGCTCTTAATGCAGAAAATATGTTAAGAGTCTGGGCCAAATGCTGTTGGAATGCTTTTTTATCTTTAGAATTTTCAAGTGCAACAAACAAGAAATAAATTATAATTTCATTTTCAATGACCCATTTTACAAAAAAGCCCATTTAGCAAAAAACATGCTGTGATACAACCATATTTCTCGAAGGTACTTATGATGCCAGCACAGCACAGTGCGCTGATGATGAACAAGACAGATGAGTGTTGGATGGGCCGTCAGCCAAATGATGGTTCTGTCCCTCACCTTGACTGTACTGAGGAAATCACCGCATTTGTCTCTCTACACATTCACCGATGTTGTAGACCCTCACTGGCCAGTGCTTTACTTTGTCTCACGGTGGCAGAAATACAATCGTGCAGACACTAAGACACATGCATGCAATGCAAGGACAAACCACAAAAGGAAACCAGGCATTTGGTATTACATAGCCCTCACCTCACATGCATGCACGCACTCACGCACACACACAGTCGTGTCTGGCTATCTTTGTGGGGACCAGTCATTGACATAATGCATTCCCTAGTCCCTTACCCTAACCTTAACCATCAAACCTAAATGCCTAACCTTGTCCCTTACCCTTACCCTAACCATAACCTAGCTCTAACCCTACTCCTAAAACCAAGTCTTAATCCTCAAAAAGCCCTTTGACGTTATGGGGACCAGCATTTTTTCCCCACAAAGCTGTCAGGTCCCCATAAGTATACTGTATTCACAGTTTTTGGTCCCCACAAATGTAACTAAACCTGGCCCACACACACAAACACACTCTACATGTCTGTGCCATAAGCAAGAGGCACATTCAAGGCACATACACAAAGTATTGCATTTTCCTGTCCTTCAGGGCTTTAATTTCCCACATCCTGATGTGGCGAGGGCACTGATCCGTTGCCCATCCCGGGGAAGCCCACCATGTTTCTCATCTGTCAGCCAAGGGAAGGCCAGGGATTTATCCGTATAAAGTATCCAGGCTGTTGCTACTGTACTGTGGCAAGTCAGCAGAAACTAATCGGCACCCAAGGTCCAGTCTCAGCTTAGTACGGCGAGGTTGCATCAGTTAGCCTCGAGCAAATCCGTGCACTGCATCTGCGATACTATGTTTAAAACAAACACAGTTCCAGTCATTTGGGTAAGTCTAATTGTCGAGCACGGCTTATTTTCGTTTTCTCTGCTCTGTGTCTTGAGGGCCTTTTCTTTGTGGTCGGGGCCTCAATCCACAATCTTCACCCAAGCCAGGGACCTCTTTCACAGAGGACGACATGCGTGGTTAGCTTCACTCATCCAGCTCTGCCTTAGCTGGACTGGCTTTGTCCCATTGTGCTTCTTGGAAAAAGACTTTCTAACATTGCATTCTGCATTCCTAACCTTAAAAGTATGAACATTGTACCTTTTCTGTGATTAGTGACAACACACTTCTTATGTAATACAATGGGTTTTTAAATGGTTTCTAGACTACATTTCATACACAAACGTATTCCTTGACAGTTTTTTAAAGTCATCTAAACAAATTGAGAGGCAAAGTTTTCCCTTGAAGTTAGTTATTAGTATGCCATTACTGCTACAATGGGTCATGATAATTCATCATCTCTCTGATAGCACTGTTTTAATAATGCTTGTTGAAACCTCTTTCAGCTTAAAAAGTAATTTTCAAGCTAATTTAAAAGTGCCATAGATCATTTGTGCTGTTCTTTTCCAGATAAAAAAATATCAACTACAAAAATGAACACATCACATAACATAAACCTCCAGTATTACATAAATATAAACCTACTTATTTCCCTTGTTTTACTCCCATTTGGAGAAGCTTCATTATGTTGAGCACCTTTTAAAAAATCAAGTAGGGGAAATTTCATACAGTACATATTAGATATTTCCCATTATAACCAAGTGCTGTGGCACTGACTCTGCTTCAATAGGAAAACTCTACTGGGACACACAACAAGTCAACTGTAGCTTATAAATGAATATGTGGCAATAAAATCTACCTATTTGTATGAGAGATATATATTGCAGTTGGACTGTTTTCTAACATTTTGAGTGCAAGTAATTTTTTGGAGTCCTTTGTTTGAATATTTTGGCTGCATTTACATTTTCTTCTGTAATAGTATGAATGGCAATAATTGAGCTCTGAATTTAAAAACATTTCTAAGATATTAGCTTATTTAGGGGTATAAAAATGAGCATGCAGACACATTACAAAACTCACTTGAAATATATATGTATATGAGGAAATATCTAGAAAAAAGAGATAACTACTTGCTCAGTCAAACATTAATTCAGTCGTCTTCCATCAGCCATGGTGCATTGACTACAAAGCCTTAAGGTTGTGAGGATAGCGAGCCATCGCAAAAAGCCAGCAATCAACTTTTTAGCCCTGTGCATTTAATTGTTCAATCCCTCTCTTTTCTCATCTCTTGTGGTACTTCTTGGGGAAAATTAAGCATATTAACGTAGCTTTTCATCCTTTTCAAGAGCTTAGAGCTTTTTTATGTCAATCTTTTTATTTGCTGTCTCCCCCAGTGCGGCACCATTGACTCCGGCTCCTACGTGAACCTGACTGAAAGAAATCTGCAGGACGCTCAGAAGTTTTTGCTGATGCATGAGGTGGTCCAACCCGTGGTTCCCGTGCCCTACTTCATGGAGGACAACGTGCGCTTCACCCATGTGGCAGTGGATGTGGTGCAGGGGAAAGACATGCTGTTTCACATCATATACTTGGCTACTGGTGGGTTCTTGGCACTGTGTCTATTCATTGTGTTGCTTTTTTCACAGGTTTAATGTGGACAGGCTTGGGTGGGAAAAAGCAGATTTCACATTCTAAGGACCAATCAGAATTTTGCAATTATGGATTCAAAATGTAATGACAGTTGTCTGGTTGTTTACCTTTGTTGCAGCACTGTCAGTCACATCTGATCAAATCACTCCCACATAGTCTTGAAGCAGCAAGTTAAGATACATTAGATTTTTAGGGGTGTTCAACTCTCTAAATTTAAGCTTCAGTTGTGACTTACATTGTCATGACTATTAATAGATTTTGGTGGCTTTAAGCCTTTTTAAGTGTACATAAAAAATGCCTTTAAGAAGAAGAATATAAACAACAGATCCGGATTTCTGAGGAGGCTACAAAGCTTAGTGTTCTAACCCAAGTTTGATCATTCTTTCCCTCCGTCTGTCCTCCATGCGCATATGAAAGAACACACACATCGTAGACACTATTAAACAGCCCACAGCCATGTGTCAAAATAAAGCAGATGGGTATTTAATTACCTACGCACATACAGCTCTGATTTAACCCTTACACATTCTTTCCTGTCTGAACTGCATGGCACCTGCTTATCAGTAGACTGTTTGTTCACACTGGTGGGACAATATGTGATGTTAGACTTGGCAAAGTGCTGAAAACAGTATCAACTTGACTCCAGATACACACCGGCGTTTGGTGTCTGTTTTGTATTATGATATAACATACACTATGGATTAGAAACGGATGTTCTGAACAGAATATGAACGTAGTGACCCACTTCACTATGCTAATGTAGCATGGCCCCACTGGGAAATGTCAACATGATCTTTCTATTGTTAGTCAGTGTTATTTTAGGATATCACACATGCAAGCGGACCAGGCGCACGCACACGCACATGCACTTGCACATGCACACAACCTGTTCCAGATCACTGGCTCTATGCTTGGCATCTCCCTCAAAAACTCCCCACTCATTGTTTGCGTGGTGCTGTGATCAATGTAGCGTCGGACCAGAACTGCCCACACTGCAGTTCCCCAGACACTAACCAGACGCTAATGAAAACATCTAAAACCCTGCCAAGGCCATTGGGTAGCACACATACTGTACCTAATCACATGCTATTATTAACGCTTAAACGTTCCCCGCTGATTGGGGCCATTGTAGAAAACCTGGTAGCTCCAACTAGGGATCCTAAGATGTCAAGGTGTGAATTTTTGTTCAAAAATGTGGCTTGTAACAAATCACCCCCTTTGTTATTCAGGCCTCATTAGTGATTTCAGCCCTGCAGTTCCCGACCCAACTCCATAAAAAAAACTCCATGTAGCGCTTCCCCGACTTGTCTATGAACTGAACCACAGTGAAGTCAACTCTCCATGAAATTAGCAAACAAGTCAGCCCAAAAAAAAGGTAAATGTACTGTAGTGAAGGTTACTTGAAACAGTAATCACATTACTGTAACATGGTACTAGGTATTGCAAAAATGCCCAACACTGCTTTGGCCAATACTTAACTTTTACGTTCCATACTTTGAAACTAGGTATTCACCCTTCTTCCCTTGAAAACACTGTGCAGCTAATTACTTTTTCTCCACCCAGGGGATTGCATGTATAATAAATGATGTTTGTTTTAGCTCTCCCAAAGAAGATTCCCCCAACTTCATCTCACAGGGCCTACCTTACATAAAATAAAGGTCAGAAAGTATTGACAATGACATGGATTTCCACACTCTTCTCTCTCAGAACTACAAATTGTTTTTTTTTTCCTTTGCAACTACAGCGCTGCATGTAATTGACATTACCATGCTTGACACGCCAGCCACTACCAGGTTTTTTGTTTTTGTCATTTTTCAGAGCCTCTCTGTGAGGAAGCGATTGTTGTGATTCACGCTGAGTTCACATCGGCTTGTGTGCAGTTTCGCTCATCCAAGATCTATTTAGTTTTGTGTTTTTCCCTCATCAAACTCCCAGCTATTCTTTTTTAAGAATATCTTTTTGGCATTTTTTGGCCTTTATTGACAGGACAGCTGAAGAAATGAAAGGGGAGAGAGGGGGGGAACAACATGCAGCAAAGGGTCGCAGGCTGGACTCGATCTCCAGCCCGCTGCATCGAGGACTAAACCTTTACAAATGGGCGCCAGCTCATTAAACTGAGCCATCCGGGGGCCCACTCCCAGCTATTCTTACCCAGACTCCACTACTTAAACTTTTCTCCTTTATGGATAAACACCCTTCCTTTATTTGACCAAATCCTTTCTTCCCCTCTCTTTCTCTTCCAGATTATGGTACTATCAGGAAAGTGCTTTCCCCTCTCAATCAGTCCACGGGGAGCTGCCTATTGGAGGAGATTGAGTTGTTCCCACCCAGGAAGAGACAGCCGATCCGAAGTCTGCTGATCCTGCACAGTCGCAGCGAGCTTTATGTGGGTGTTAGAGACCAGGTCATCAAGATCCCGCTGAAGAGATGCAGCTACCACAAGAGCAGAGAGTGAGTACATGCTTAAACTAACACCATTAATCTCAATGGAAAGTGTCAAAAGGAAATATATTCACAACTCTACAAAGTTTTAAAGCTGCCTTTTTCATAAGATGCTCTTTATCTGAGAGGGCCAGGCTTGTTTATTAGTCAGGGGCCTTTGCTGAGATTTAACACCCTGTAAATCAGCTTTTGTCTGGGCCACTGGCGGTGCACACTGCTGCCCCCTGTCTGTCTTCCTCTAGTTGTCATCAAACCATGCACTTTCTGCCTCTTGTGCACAATTCTTATGCAGCTGTGCGTGTGTTCAGCACATATATTGAGTTTCTGTCTGTCTGGGAGACACTCCGTCAACGCATAAATATTGGCAACGAAAAACCCGAGACAGGCTGGGGTGTGAAGACTCACCACAAGATTGGGATCCCATCCATCATTGCTTCAGAAAAGGAATCACACCTGCATTCCTTATCTCTCACACAATGAGCTGTTATTGAAATACTCAGAAGAGTTAAGGCTTCATATTACAGCGGTGGCTCTGTGATATATGCTGCAGCCATTATGGCATTTTTTCTTTCTTCCTTTTTTATTTTTTTGAGAGTGTAAGAGTCAGAAAAAAACAAAACAGATAAAAGAGGAAAAACCATGCACTCAGATTGTGAACACAGACTGGAAGCTACATTGCAGGGAGAGTAACTGGGTTCATCACTGACATTTCTTTGAGGTTTGCCTGTAAGATATTAGAAGGCTCCCTCTCTGTTTGGCTGTGTTCTGATAGCTCACTGATGGGTGGTGTACAATCGCCAAGGCCCTTAAGGCCTTTAGAAAGACAGGTATTATCTTGTTCCTTCTCCCTTTCATTGTGTGCTGCTGTCGTCACCCCTGATATCCTTGTCCATACAGATCCATAACTCTCTGCTGTTTGTTAGCTTCTCAGACACTACGTCAGCCACCTTGTGTGTGCATCAGAGTGTGTGCAAGCACGTCAGAGTGTTTGCCTTTCTGCATTTTCAAATGGATGGAGGCATATGATCTTGTGTCCTTGCACTTGTGTTTGTGCCTGCACTCAGTTCATTGTTATGAAACCCACAGACAACTTTGGTTACATTTCACGATGGGCATTTCAGGCTCCGTTGATGCTCGTGGTTCAGAGATACATCATTGCGCTGTCACCACAGGCTCGTATTTGCATGAAAAGAGTGACATCAGGCTTTTTACTGCACTCAATAAACCACCTGAAGCAGATACTGCACAGACAGATCTAGCTATCCTTGCTGCAGTATTCTCAGTGAATATGTGTTGGGCTGATAAGCTATTTGAGTCGGAAATGTGTGTGTTTGAGTGTGTGTGTGTGTGTGTGTGTGAGTGTGTGTGTGTTTGTGTGTGTGTGTGTGTGTGTGTGTGTGTGTGTGTGCGTGTGTGTGTTGGACTCAAAACTATAATCCTTGTTCTTTGATGAAGATTACCTGGGAATCAGTCAGCACATTGTGTCAAGACATAATTTGATGATGCCTATGCAATGTACTTTAGAGCATTGCAATACTCTTCATTTTTAACACTTCTCTCCTGCCTTCCTTATCTCTCTCTTCTTCACTTGAGTAGCTTCCCTCAGCCCTCTTTTTTATTTTAATTAGCTTTTTACTCACCTCTATTTCTACACTTCTCTCTTCTCTCCGTTGCCACTTTCTCTCATCTTATCTATCCCATTTCCTATTTTTTTCATTTATCATATCTCCCGCCACCTTATCTTCCAGCTTTTTCTGCAATCGCCCTTCTTTCTCCCAACTCGATGTTAGATTTCATGTCCTGTTACAATGCAGAGGTGTCTGTATTCACATATGACTGGTTAATAAAACCCCCATTAAACGTTATTGTCCTTCCAGAGCCTGTGTGGGAGCCAGGGACCCATACTGTGGTTGGGACCTGCTGTTGAAGAAGTGCACCACGCTGGAGGAAAGTGTCAGGATGAGCCAATGGGAGCAGAGCATCACAAAATGCCCTGTGAGTGTCACAGAGCTGCTGCCTCCTCTGTACATACCTCATTGTAGTCCACTTGTGTTGTACTTGTTTCCTCTGCTTTCTTCACTTTGAATATTCAGAGTTGGTAAAAAACACAGTTATCCTTACTAGGCCTGTAATCCTCACATTCATTGTTGCTCCTCTTCTTTTAAAGTTACAGCTTGCTCGGTATTCTTTCCATGCATTCACAGCTTACGAGCAACATCACCTAAAACCAGTCTTAGAAACATATCTTCACCAAAAAAAGCATCTTCGGACTAAACAACTTGACTTTAAGGGAGCGGCGCGTACCCTGGGTATGATCTGGGCCATTCCCTCAATAATTCACCTCTGACTGCATGTTCATTAGCAAAACAGTTCTTCCATTTATTCCAACATGGCTCTGCTTTTTTCAGCATTTCATTGACATCAATTTTAAGCCAGTCACAGCAATAGCGCTATGTGCCTCCGTGCCCTTTTATTTTCAGAGGAAGATTTGTTAGTCAAGCCCCTGAGCACCCAGTGGCATCTGTCAGCATAGCTCTGGCAGAAACTTGGCTGCATCCTCATATGCTTTCAGATGTATACATGGACTCAAACAAGCGTGCATGTGCATAACCAGACATGCATACAATTTTCGCCATGTTACTACTGATTGCAATTCTACAATTTTGTTCTTTTGCTAGAGCTATAAAGATCACCGATTAACAGCTTACCACTGTTTATATGAAACTTCCCATAAGACTTGTCATTTTTAAACTTTTTTTGTACAGAGCAAACAAACAAAATATTAAGCAATGTGTTAATTAGTGAGCTTTAGAGGTACTAGTAGGTGTTTCAACCAGTTTTTATTTATACTAACCACAGCTAGCTATTACTCTAAATGCAGGATTTGATTAAAGATACTATTCATGTTTCCAGCAGTAGTCTATCCTTTAGTTTTGATGTATTTTCATTTGGCCACATACCGCTGCCCGCACCAGTAATGGAATATGTATTTACCCACTTAACCGTGGTCTTACCAGGTCCAATCCATTTAGAGTCGGCATGAATTAACTTTTGGCAGTAATCACTTTGTATTCTGACAGAGAGAAACGGCTTTACAAAAGGGCTTGTGTAGCCAGACCAGAATGGGAAAACTGTCTGTTTGCAACAATTGGATACCAAGACGTGAAAACTGAAAAACAAGAGGTTGCCTTTTTTGCCTGACAGTTAGTGTTTCACTCCCTATAAGTCCATTAACACCGTGGAAAAAACGTTAAACTGGCTGACTGTCTGTTCTGTTGCTTGCCCCTGAAACTGTGGAGCCAGTCAAGGTTTTGCACACTGAGTTGCGTTGTGTAGGCAGAGACAGGAGATATGCTTTACCAACGTTTTAACAAGCGCCATCTGGCACCACAGTCTCACATCTATATGGAAACAAGCAGAAAAGAGTGTCTGTATAGTTTTAAGGGAAGGTACAAGTCTTGGTTGCTGTTGTGTATGCTTTCACTCAAGTAAAATGGAATTTTTGACTCAATAAAAGTTTTTGTGAGGAACCCACATTGCCTAAAAATAATTTTAATGAACCCCTACTCTAAAAACATAATGTTACAGTATTCTTCAGAATTAAAAAAGAGACAGAGAAAAAAGACATCTGAGGTTATTTCAGCCTTTAAAAACAAATTACTTTTACTCTTATAAGCCGCATAAAACACAAGTGCTTTTCATCATTCTCCAGAATGAGTATCCTGTTTCTGGTGCCCTTTCATTTCTGTTTTCCCATTTTCATGAAAGAAATTACATGTGCTTTAAAACAGAATCCTTTACATGTTTACAGTAATTTTTTTAGGGACAAATACACAGCATGAAAAGGATTGTGTCATATATATGTACCATATTATTTATATTCTCAGCTGTATGATTGGTGAAATAGATGCAAAACTGTCAGTTTCTTTCTAGTTGTTTGCTTTTAAGGCAGCCTAATGATGTAAATATCGCCTATCTTAGCCATGTGGCCCCCTTTTATGCACACAGCAGAGTTCAATTATCAAACAGAGCATAGAGCAAACCGTTTTTCTGCTTCTGCCAAAGCAGCTGATTATCACGCTCTCTTTTCTTTGCGTGTTCTTTGCCTTTTTAAATCACTCTGTAACATAGCAGCGACAAGGCTCACACCATCTGCAGCTCTGATTCTTACACCGGCACGTTTTTTTCTTTTTAGCTTGTGTGCCCAGGACATCGCTCGTAATTCATAGCTGCTGTAATATCTGTGCCTTCTTGTTTCATTCCGTTTTGCTTCAGACATCTATTTACGCTGCCACTTATATTTCATCATATTTCTGTCTTTGGAATGTGTCCATTCACTGCTTTCATTTGCCTTTCTGAATCTCTCTTTTGCTGTTTTGGAATTTCATCATATCCTGAGACAATTTTCATATTTCTTCCTCATGTTCACAGCACATTTTTGTCCATATAACTGCACAATTGTGGATGTGTTGCAGATGATGTAATGCAGTTACGTTTGCATCTATTTTAGGAAAATTGATTTCTGTTTGCATCCACCGTAGCCGTGGGCTGCGTTTCCCAGAACAATACATTCTGAGTGCATCAGTTTAGTGCAATGACCAGTTTCTGAGAAAAGCCATTACTCTCAAAAGTTTGATTTTTGGCCCTCTTTGTTGCTAACAGATCCGTAATGTGACTATTGATGGAGGCTTTGGTGCCTGGTCAGGCTGGTCCACATGTAGTCATAGCGACGGAGGTAGCACAGGGTCATGTCTGTGTCGAACACGAGCTTGTGATAACCCCGCCCCTCAGTGTGGGGGCCAGCAGTGCTATGGCATCAGTGTGGAGGTCGCCAACTGCTCCAGGTACGTTCTTTTTTGATACACCAGCACACATCTGTAAATTGTCATTCTCTTGTCAACAGTATGATGAATTGGTACAGTATGTACCCATCTCTACAATAGACAGTGTGACGGGGAGGTAAGGAAAGAGTTGTAAAATTGTCTTCATTAACTCTGTGCATACTAACACCTACTCATCAGAAATCCGTGCACAGCTAAATGCAGCATGTTGCATACTCTGTCAATTCTACTGTCACTGTTAGTTATTTTTGGCTAACAAGTGTTGATTGGGTGTATTTTTTTCCACCCACACAGCTGACTTATTGATGTTTTAACACTCTGAGTTCACGTTAACTGAGATGGTGCTGCTGTATATCAAACACATCCTTTGATGATGAGGGGAAGAAGGATTATTTTTATTTTATTATCGGTTGTTTTTTTACCAATAAATCCATCTTTTAGTCTAAATAAAGTTGGATAGTAGTTACAATTAAACACTTTTAAATTATTTAATCAATTTTATCTGAGTAGGAGTATAAAAAAAAAAGAAGAAGAAAAAAAACATATAAATTCACATTCTGTCTCATTCCTCAGCTAATGTGCACTGACCACTTACTGCCGTAGAGCCAACTTTTGATTGTTAGTATTGTCCCAAAAGGAACACATATGTAAAATACTTACTGGAAACGAAGAGTAAAAAAAAGATAGATTCAGCAACTCTATTCTCGCTTAAAATGTTTCAGTAAACTATTTTTTGTCAAATACGAGATCGTATTCTGAATGAGCCACCGTTATGCTTGGATGTGAAATCTTGAAGCCAGACCTACGTTTCTCATGAAATGTTGTCTTCTATGTCTCATGGTGTGATCAGCCACTGAGATTTGTGTGACTTAATAGTTACTATCTTTTTGCTGAAGTCGGTCTCTGTCCAGGGTACAGCCCAGGGTCTACAAACGGCAACAAAAGCAAACTGTGCCAACCTGCACCACGAAGCTTACACAAACAGTGATCTAGCGTTCCAGCCAATGACCAACAAGAAGGATTTGGGGGTGGGGGTGGGGGTTTAGTGCGCACAAGCACAGAAGGGAGGTGGAGGGGACGGGATGAGGAGGAGGGAGGGGCACGCTAGTCTCGTTTTGTTTGAAAATACTTCTAACGTCCCTCAGCATCACCTAGAGCACCTTTAAAGTAGCTTAGACTGATGTTGCTCTGTGTGTCTCCACAGAAATGGGGCGTGGACTCCCTGGACTTCCTGGTCTCCCTGCAGCACCAGCTGTGGCATCGGCTTCCAGGTACGTCAACGCTCCTGCAGCAACCCGACCCCTCGCCACGGTGGACGAGTGTGTGTGGGCCAGAACCGCGAGGAGAGGTATAACACACACACCCACGCACACACACACACACACACAGACAAGTTTATACATTGATTCAGATTTGCAGAGTATAGCAAATACATATGGTACATGTATACAAAAATAAAGCTACTTTGTTTGAGAATTTGCAACCTGGACTAAGGAAGCATGACTTTCCCTGGGCTGTTTTTCTTTTCCTTTTTATTTTTCTCCACTTCTGTCTAACTTTGCGACAGCCAATTAAGAAGTGGGATAGGCCTGCGCTCGGGTAATTATCTGGCTTTCACACACGGGACTAGTCCACGTTTTGAAGCTTTGTTAGCTTTGCTGTAGAATAATCACCTTTTTAAAGATATGTTTCTATGGTTTCCAAGCAACCTTCAAGGCCTGAAAAAGGAAATCTGTTTTTCAAGGAAAAAGCACACACAGACATGCAAAGATAGATAGGTAGAACAGGTCAAGAGATGAGTATAGTTCAGGTTAAAATTGTGTGTTCCTCTATCTCTTTTTATCTCAAAGCTAAGGGGTCATCATCAGGAGGATGGAGGAAAGCTATGACAGTTTAAAAATTACACGACACTGGCTACATTACATTATTCTCATTCAATTGTATTAGAGACTGGCGTTTCTTAATAAACTGAGGCATTCTTCTACTGTGTCCATAGTCTCTGTGTCACCAAGCGAGGCATCACGCTTATGATTTTTCAGCTCCTGCTGTGAACCACAGGTGAAGGCAGAAAAAGAGCAAATAAACACAGTTCAGAGGTTACAGGAAAGGAAAAGGGAGAAATAATTTGTTACCAATCGTTACCATGGCAACAGAAACAGCATTGCGATGGAAGAGTAATTGGATCCGGCCTTCAAGGATGAGCCCTATATTGCATCCTTTTCTTTGCTCCTTTTTCATTTCCTCTCTCTCTTTTCACCTTCCACTTTTCCTTTTCTCATTCACCTGATTCTCCCAAGGACTGCTCCACCAGGAACTCTGAGGAAAATATATAGAGTTACCGGCACAGCCCAGTGTTTCACAAACCACACCAAAAATGTGCTGGCTGGTACTAAAGACCAGGGAAGGCCAGAAGCAGGTTTAGCCACCCCCTCTCTTTCTTTCTCTGAGCTTTAATCTCCTTTGTTTCATCTCCCCATCCTGCTCTCACTTCTCGCTCTGTTCTGCTATTTAAAACACCTTAGGCCAGTTAGAGGCCAGCTGTGAGGGCTGGAAAAAAATCTTTAAGAAGACAGAAGATGTGTGTGTGTGTGTGTGTGTGTGTGTGTGTGTGTGTGTGTGTGTGTGTGTGTGTGTGTGTGTGTGTGTGACAAATGGACAGTAAGGCAGAGAAATAGAAAGACGAAATGTGTTAACAGATGAATTATGCTGAGTCTGTTTGGGTGCCGCCTGAAGGAGAAAAGATAGGGATGCTAGAAAATGTTTGTTCAATATGAGCATTTTCCCGTGTGTCAACTTTCTCTTTTCTTCTTCTTTTCTCATTACATGTTCAACCTGTATATTGGTATAGTGTCCAAAAACTTCCACCACATCTGTTGTTTATGTTGCCCATGTGTAAACTAGGTCTTCTGTACAAGATTTAATCTACATGACAAGTAAAGGGCTGGCACTTTATCAGCATGTGCACACTGAACTTAATACTGTGAGACTTTTATTTTATGGGGCACAAGCTTCCTTTCAGAGGTGTTAAGCGTCTGCAATAAGCCTCATTACTCACTTTATGCACAAGACTGGAGTGATATGGAGTGAGCTCATATGTACACATATTTACGAAAACTTAAAGAAAGGCCAAAACTCATATTTCTCCCATCTCTTTTTTTTCATTCAAACGGCTTCCCATGAGTTTGGCCCTGGTTGTTTGCAGCAGGCAGAGCTATTAAAGATAAAGCAAATGTTCTGAAATTGGCCGTGCATGACAGCGCTACGGGCTTAAATCTGGCTGGTTAATGTCTGCATTTATGAACCTTCTGTTGGTGTTTTCCCTTAACACATTGACATCGTCCACATTGCTTACTCAGCCTATAGCAAATAATTAGCAGCGTTTCAGTCTGATCAGCTGTGTGTTTTTAGAGTGAACAGAAAAGGATGAGATGAACTAAAGGTATGACTTGTCTGTAATGGTTAGAGTGTGTATGATTATGAGTTTGAGGCTCTAAATCATTCATTGCAAAAGTACATTGTGCTGTGGTGCAGCAGAGATGTTTTGGGTCTGCATACGTGTGTGTGTGTGTGTGTGTGTGTGTGTGTGTGTGTGTGTGTGTGTGTGTGTGTGTGTGTGTGTGTGTGTGTGTTACTATATTACAGTCTTCTTGACTTCTGCACTCTCCTTTTTTCCGCTGTATTATCAGTCCACTACAAGGTTGCCGATTAGTAAAAGTGGTAAAAGAACACACTGCTCTAAGGATGTTTACAACCAGGGTTTACTGAATGTAGCTTTTGATTTGCCCTGAACAATAGCAGCCTGAGCCTCTGGGGGAAGCGTGTAACGTTAAAGCTATGTTAGCACAAGAAGACTCAGTTTTCCTCAAAAGGCACCCATGTGCCAAAATACAACAAAATAGCAATAAAAGCTATTTTATAGTATGCATAAAAGTTATAACATAAATTATATGGCTCTAATAAGGCTGGCAATTGTCTATTGTTGTTGTATAATGAGGACTGAGTAATTAAGTATTTTAGATTTTGCTGTAATCCTGTCTTGTAAAACAATGTAATTAGAGATAATTCATGCATCTTCGTGGCTTTTTTAATAGTCTGTATCAATGAATTATGCAAAATGCATATGCATGTTTATTAAGATTTGAGATGGAATTGTCTTAGATATACTTTAATGCAACAGTGGCAATGAGGCTATGAACAGAAATATAACACACAGACCCATCTCTGGTAGCATGATTTAATCAAATGTTCCGGTTCACAGTGCAACCGATTCTCTGCCCTCCATGGCCACATCAAAGAGATACGTTGGGTTTTGTTGAAGTTTTGCTTTAAGTGAAGTTTACATGCCTTTTCAGTCATCCCTGTCTTGTGGTATGAACTCTTTGTAGCTATTTCAATTCAGTGGCAAGGTTTCAAAAGTGTGGCGACATCTCCAGTGCCCTTCACATATAATTGTAGTGCTCTGCCAGATAAAGTAGTTATTCCATTTTCCACAGACCACTTAAAAGACACTGTCATGCGTGATCCAGTTATGTGTACCCAGGATAAGGTGAGCTCTATTGTCTATTGACAGAGCTTGCAAAGTACCTCATATCTCTTCATTAAAATCTTGTAACTACAATACACAATCCCATAATTACTTCAAGACACACTCATCATTCTTTATAATACAAATTGATCAAAAGAGTTCCCGACTTATCTTATTAAATAAATTTACGTGTTGATCCCATGCGGCTTTTGCACCTTCTTCCCAGATACTGTAATGAACACCTGCCCTGCCCACCGCATGTTTACTGGTCGGCTTGGTCGGCATGGGAACGCTGCACCGTGCCCTGTGGCGGAGGGATCCAGTCACGACGCAGAACCTGTGAGAACGGCAACGACTGTCCCGGGTGTGGTCAGGTATGTCACGCAAAACAATGGCTCTAACATGCACCATACCTCACATCCCTCTTTCTCTCTGTCTATTTGTTGTTTAGGAACGCTTAAGCCAGTTGATGCGATGAGCAGTCAGTGGTGATGAAATTGGAACCTCTACACAACCAAATCCCCTGGCTATATTTATACAGTGGCAGCAGCCATCAGATTTATTACCAAGACGCATTTAACACCACACATACAGTAATCACTCCACATATGAATAGGCTTATTTCTGCTACAAAGCTATCTCCAGAGCACGGATGATGCAAGGAAATGTTGAGCGCTCTCCTTGTTGACAGAATTATGTGGTGCTCCTGTTATTTCTGGGGCTATCTTCACACTCACACACAAACAAACTCCCTCATCCCAGTCCTGGTAAGAAAATAAGCGAGAATGATAACTGTAGCTTCTGGTTTCCCTCTTGGAAATGGATTAAAGAATATAGGTCAGGGTCTTGTGGATGTATGGGATTCTTTGTGTGTTTTTGTTTGTTTGTTTGTTTGCAGGCTTTGGTAGAGAAATTGTTTAGGGTGGTTTAAGGTAAAAGCCGAAATGGCATGACTCTTTTAAATGGCTAGTTTAGATTTAGGGTTTAGAATTATGAATATAATCAGTATTACTATGGTGCGGTGTGTGCATTTATCTAAATATGTGCTTCTTCCCAATGTGTACTATGTCGAGTAACGTATTGGACACAGGCATTACCTGTGTCAAATTAAAAGGATGTTAGATGAAATTTGTTTAAAAAACAAATCTGCCAAATGTTGAAAAAGCATTCAGCGAGCCACATCACATTTAGCTAAAGAGCACATCACACAGGTTGTTTAATGGCCCGTTGTGAAGCTAAATAACACACTGCCAGCATTGTGAAACATCCCACACAAGGCCTTGCAACCTCAACAGCATATATAGTATCTGATGATTGCCCGTGACACATTAGCCAAATGACCTCCCATTAAATAGAAATTTAGCAGTCGCACCAAATCATCTACATCTCACACACATAAACTCACATTCCCATCAGATGGCAGCTGTCTTATTTCTGTCATTGCGCAGCGACTGTTATCCACACAGAGGAATCCTGGGAATGCAGCGGCAGTCATAGAGTAACTTGGTTCATATAAGGAAACTGATGACGAGCACGAGGGAATCTAAGTACCTCGTCACTGCTGTCTCCAAAAGGGAAAGCTTGTGTTTGACTGTGGTTGTTGGTATTTTTGATGTTTAAGGACAAACACAGGCTCACTGAGCAAGAGATGTTGGATGTAGTTTTTGTAGGTGTCAGGGGGAGGGGACCGTTTCCTACTCATTACAGACACTTACTTTCACTACTTTTCTTTTTTTTGTTCCCTCGTACTCCTTGTCTCCAGCCATTGGGACATGGACTTAATTGGGGGAACATAGTTGTAATTACCTGCAGATATCAGAGACACCGTCTCGATTTCTGGGAGGACTTTATTAAGACAGCTTCGCTTACTTGTGTTATAGCTGCATATTGATTCATATCCCCCAAAAAATTGTCTGCCTTTTATTTACAACTCTGATGAGGTGCTTAATGGCACAGCTGTCAATGTTTAACAATTGCTTACGGGAAGCCCCTAAGAAGTAAAGCTCAAGTGTTTGAGATGGAAAACAGTTAAAACAAAATGCAACTTTACAATAAAGTTCGGTATATATACATTTCTTTGCAAGAATGACCCCCCCCCCTCCCCTCCCCTTCCCACCCCAAAACAAAAGTGTGATGTGCTCGGTTTTTATGTGCCATCTGTCTGTGTTGTCTTCACCCGGACAGATCCATGTTTAATTAAACAGAAGGAGACCACCACACACACATAATCTCTCACACACACACACATACACACAGGTTGCAACTTCTGTCATCACAGCTGACAGACAGCCAACTGAGAGCTGAAAAGATGAACACTGTGTATGTCTCAGACGTTAGAGTGCGTAGGTACGTGAGTGCATCCATTTTTACCTGTCAGGATTGAGATCGCCACCACCCCCTGAGAACAGCTCGCTTCGTTTTCCAGACAATCGACAGCAATGAGCTAACATCTGCTTGGTGTTCTACAGTGATGTCCTGAGAATTTGCAAGAATTACTAACTTTTGGGTATCAGAGATGGACTGAAGGTCAGAGGCTAACAGATAACAATTATTTTGTTAATTTCTGATTGGTTGCATTGTATTCAATTGTTTTTATTGTTTCGTCTTGCAACATTGTTGATTGTCTGAGATAAACAAAAAAAATGAAATGAACAGTCTGGTCAACACTCTTGACATGCTGTAAAGTGAATTGGGAAATCTATTCAGCTGTTACTTAAATTTTGATTCTCTATTGATCCCTGAAGCGAAACCTTCTACGCTTTAACCTCCTCTGCAGGGAGCTCACAGCACACTGTCACATTCAGAATAGCACTTCAGAATAGCCTCCCTACTAGTGAAACTAGTAGGGATTCAGGTCAAGGACACTTTCATTTAAAACTTAAGTTCCTCTACTCACTTTGCAACCCTGATACCCTAAAAAAGTAAAGTAGCCACATACATGATTAAAAGAACAAACTGTCTAGTTGCTTCATTTCCATAAAACTGTCCTTAGTTTGCCCTGTGTGTCATTGACTCAACAGTTTTATCATCATGGAAGTATTCAGTCCTGAGGGGCTTGGTGCCTTATTTTGCTGATGCAAAAGGCCACATGACTGCAACTTCATCAGTCTGCGCCCCGGTCCATGCAGCGCTGCCCTGTCTCTCTCGTTTCACTGTATCTGCATTACAGGTTTGAATCCCCAGAGGAGCTAACAAAAATCTGGGCTGGAAATAAACAAGTGAGGCCCTGGTGGCCCAGCAGTAAAGTACTGTATCGTGAGTGGTATGCTTAACACCATATTTTGCTGAAAACTGCAAAAAAAAAAAAGAGGATGTGTGCTTAGTCAGCCAACCTTGTATAAATTGTAAGAACAACTAAAATCATAAATCAACTGCTGATTCGTTGATATATGACATTTAAATAATTTAAATTTTTAATTTAACACTATTGGATGACGCGGAGTATACAGAACGCATAGTATACAGAAGACACACTTCAGAGGTCTTTAAAGAGATCAGATTCACTGTGGTATTTCATACTTTATATAGTAAAGTACATTGAATAACTCTCACATCCTAGGAGACTTTTATTCTGAGCTGAACTGCACATCTTGACTCTGCCTCTCTGTGTTAAATAACTCAAATATGGACCATGAAAAACTGACGGTGAACAGAGCTGCTTAATGACACCGAGAGCAGTTCTATTTACCTGCCAGACATGCTGCCAGACCGCGGAATGAAAGTTAAGTAGTCTGTGTTTGTGTAGGCAGTCTGAAGTGTGAACACACTTGTGTGTTTTTGTATTGTGTTAGTCACTGTGTTTGTGTGTGTGTGTGTGTGTGTGCGTGTGTGTGTGTGTGTGTGTGTGT